>NC_030432.2:7768394-7913394 GCF_001660625.3 Ictalurus punctatus
GTGTGTTTTGGAGTGTTATCTTTCTGAAAGGTCCACTACTATCATTTGAACAATTTGTTTGCAATCTTCTGCGACTCTGTATTCAAAATGCCTTTGTACACTTCTGAGTTCATGATCACATACAGTCAATGAACACAACCTCACTGACACCATTGTACAGTAAGTAAAAGAGCACCAGACCAGGCTTTTTGATCCTGTAGCAAGTCGTCTGTGAAATTAGTTACATCTGGTATTCCTCGTTGGTCCCAGAAGAAATGCTTGCTGCTGTTTCTTGCCTGCTTTTTTCCCCTCTCATTTTAATTATCCTATTGGCCTTTCTGGGTGTGCCTGTACTGAAACAGAAAATGTGAGACCTTGTCACAGAACTTACTTCACTTTCACTCAGCTATTTTCTCAGTCATTTTTAAACTACTTCTATATCCTTGTGCTTGTATTTTGTCACATGGGTGATGAATCTGATCACTATTATGACTGTAACCAGACTATTCACTTCAACTGCATGTTCAGCTCTTCCAGCATTTGTCTGGGACTGTTGCTGAGCTTGGACAGAACAGAGTGTCCACAACACATCCAATTATCTTAGAGCCAAATACCAAATCCAAAACTAAACAGAACCTCATACATCAATGAATGCCCTTTTCCTGATGCCAATGTTTCCACTACTCTAATCAGTCTTTCCTTGTTACAATCAGTCAGCCTATTGAGTTCAGTATTGTACTTTCTACATTCTATTAAAATATGTTCCACAGTTTCCACAGTTGTTTGTATCCCAACCATAACCAAGCCAGCCTTCAGGAGGCACGGTGGCTTAGTGGTTAGAATGTTTTCCTGTGGTTAGCAGTGTTTTGGGTCGACTCTGGTACTCCGGACCTCTGGGTACTCCCCCAGTCCAAAGACATGCATTGTAGGCTGATTGAAATTTCCAGATTTTCCGTAGTGTGTGAATGCGTGTGTGAGAGATTGTGCTCTGTGATGGGTTGGCACCCTGTCCAGGGTGTCCCCTGCCTAGTGCCCTGAGTTCCATTGGATAGGCTCCAGGCTCCCCATAAAGAAGATGGATGGATGGATTTAGCTTCACCCTCCCACTTTGCCCTTTAATGTACACGTTGCTTGTTTTAGCTCCTTCTTTTGAAAGTGTGTATGCTGTTTTATTTCATAAGACCACAACATGTGCGGAAACCCAGCAAAAATGTACTGTTGAAATATATTTCAATTAATCAGTCTTTAAACTTGAAACTACTGGTCCCAAAGCAATTTATGGCAAATATGTGCAGTAAATTAGCCTCAGAGATGCAGATGAGAACATTGTTTATGGACATGTTCCAAAGGGTTGGCTCATGGTTTATATTTAAAAAAAAAAAAAAAAAGACCTTTAAGATCTATAGATAAGACCTCTAAGACCTAAGATCTTTGTAGCAGAATTTCTAGTATATTTCTAGTCATTTTAGTAGAATCTTAAAGAAATTCTTTAAATAGATAAATAAATATATATTTCATATCTTGATTTCCTTATTATCTGGACAGCATTGCTCTTACCAAGCAGAATTTCACTCTAAAGTACGACACCAACATTCCACGCCAAGTGGTGAGTTCAATTAGTCCTACATTGTTCTCTACAGATCTTTTAATGTATTGATTTGTAAGTTGCTTCAAAACTGAAATTCACATGTAATACATGTTTCTGGTCACTTCCAGGGCCTAGCTGGCAGTAGGTAAGTATTGTTCACCAAGGATGTAAAAAGGGTTTGGTTATTTTACTGTACAAGCTATTTGCCATCAGTGTTCTGAAATAATTAATCAAAAATAACCATGTGTGTACACTGCAATGGACATTTGTATTGATGAATAAACCGCAACTATAATATATTCATAATGATTTGTAATAAATCTTGGTGTGTTAATACTTACATTTATGGCCTGTAATTTTACTGACATTCTTACTGATTGTGTTTTATGTGAAGTGCAATTGTATCTGCTACCTTGAAGTGCCTGATGAAATTTTACAACCTCACTGAAGATGTAAGTTTACCTTTTTTTTTCCCCCAACAAATCTTTAACCTTAATTTAATTCAGATGTGACAGGAAAAATAATATTACAGCCTCCCTCTTTAGGATCTTCCTAAACCAATTCGAGCGAACTTTATACTGAATGTGGAGACAGATGAGCTCTTTATCACGGCCGGGTTGCAGGACAGAGTGGTACAGGTTAGTCTTGCATCACTCAGTAAATTTTTTACTGACATACACTTTTCTTACATTATTGTATCATGATGCTCTTGCAGGTGTATGAGGGTTTGGTGTACATGGACTTTAATAAGGAGCTAATGGACAAGCAAGGTTATGGTACTGACTCTGAAATCTTATTTCTTTGTATAGCTTATTACTTTATTTATTCCAATGACCACAGCTTAATTCCATGGAGAGTGTCATGGTTGGCAATATACTACATAGGTAGCAGTGTTCTTCAAAAAATGTAATCCATTACAGATTAGTAATTACTACTTTAAAATTGTAAAACTGTATGTAAAAAGTAATCTGATTACTAATTCGTTTATTTTCACGTTACTTTCAAAACCTATTAAACCTGCGCAAATACACTACAAAGTGAAACTCATAGTTCTTTCAGTAATTTTAGCACGCATCAATATATGACATGATCAGAAAGAGTTGGATTTATCATAAAACTTGCCTTGGGTGTTATCACTCTTTGTAGGACTACCAGACCGATAAAATATTAAACTTTTCTAACTAGTCAAGGGGAGGCACAACTAAGCTATCATTCTATGGGTTTAGCAGCTACAGTGCCATGCAAAATACATTATTTTCCTGATGCTCTGCTCATATCATGTTCATGTAAACTGGAACTCATATAGACATTTACACACCTTGTTTTCCTGCTTAGCATCAGAGGATGTTACTATTTCAGTTTCAACCCCTTTACTGGTTAAAAATTGCTGGATATCCATATTTCCTCACCCTGACTGTGTGAGCTAGCGTTTGGCAGAATTGAGAGCTGTCAGCTGTCAGCCAATAAGACACAAGTATTTCCATGTATTTTTCCTGTAAACCCTGTCTGATTGGTCTCACCTCCATTCCCTGAAGATGTAAAATTACTGACCTTCAGTTACATAGTGACAAACCGCTCCAAGTGGAGAATTATTCAGGGCTGAAGAAAAAAATCTTTGGGGCAAAATGTAAAATTCAAAATTTATTTTTTAAATGAATTTTACTTAATATTGTTTTCTTAACAATAAATTTGCAACGCAAGTAACGCAAATTTATTGACATCAATAACTGTAATCAGATTACATAAATTTAAAATGCATTACATTATTGTGTTATCAGAAAAAGTAATTAGATTACATTTACACCCAACTCTGTTAGGTAGCCACTCAGAAATCCATCCATCCATCCAGTTTCTGTGCCACTTATCTTATACAGGGTCATGGGGAGCCTGGAACCTATTTCAGGGGACTGTGGCACAAGATGGGGACACCCTGGATGGGGGGCCAGCCCATCGCAGGGCACAATCACACACACATTACAAACTACAGAGAATGTGGAAATGTCAGTCAGCCTACAATGCATGTCTTTGGACTGGAGGAGGAAACTGGACTACCTGGAGGAAACCCCCGAAGCACAGGGAGAGCAGGCGAGCTCCGCGCACACAGGGCGGAGGCGGGATTCGATCCCCCAACCCTGTTTCAGAGATTTTCAGCCGGATATAAAACCAAAAAATTTTTATCAAGACTTTGTGACTACCATAATGAATTTCATGAAGTTCATTTTCATTTGACTTGAAAATAATTTTGAACACAATTCATTTATGGTTATCTTTTTACAGTAAATGCATAGAATATAGAATAATGAAATTTCAAGAGATTATAACCAAGTTTAAAGCTTATATAGGTGAGATAAACATGCCTTTGAATATGTGTATTAAATATGTGTCTGACCATTAGTGTGCCCAGATGCTGTCACAGAGAGCGCTCCAGATGCAGTACAAACAATTTGAATTTAGAAAGCTTAGTGTGTTTACTTAATCACATAAAGAGGTGTCTTGGACTCCACACCTCTGGAGCTTGATATGTGTATATTTGTTTAGGGGAGTACATCTCTATGGATATGAGCAGTCTTCCCACGTTTTGGTTAGCTTACTTGGGGGATCCAAGTGACTCTGGCCGCATTCATAGCAATGTGAGAGAGCGCTGGCTGAAGGGTAAGTACACAGAATGAACATGAATTTTAGTGTAGTTTTCCTGCTCATCTCTAATGCCTTGTTGTCTTTGACTAGGTGAACCTGAAGTGGTAGAAGCCATGAAACGCTTTGCTAATCTCACAGACCAGGCCCGGTTTGTCCAAGCACTGCACATTTACGATACATATAGACCATTAGTTAAGATAGTGTTAATCTTTACAATCTTATAGAGTGTTGCTGCGTAACTAACCATGAAAGTGTGGTTTCCTTTGGGTTTTCCTGTTTCCTCCCACGTCATCCCCCCAAAAAAAGTATTAAGCAGATGCATTGATCCGAGGTATAATTGAGTGTGTATGATTCTAGGGCCAGTGTGTATAATTATAGGGCCAACAGTTTGTGTACACTGGACCAAAACACCCATATGCACTTTTTAATATCCCATTCCCCCTTTGGTGTTATAATAATCTTCACTCTTCTGGGAAGGTTTCCAAGTAGATTTTGGGACATGGCTGTGGGGATTTGCCCGTTCAGCCACAAGAGCATTAGTGAGGTCAGGTGATTTTGGGGAAGCAGCTCTGGGGTGAAATCAACATTTCGTTTCCTCCCACAGGTGTTCAGTGGGGTTGAGTTCAGGACTCCATGCAGGCCACTTGAGTTCTTCTATTCCAACCTTCACAAACCATGTCTTAATGGACCTTGTCTGTCCATAGGGGCATTGTCTTGTTGGACCATGTTTGCCTTTTTAGTTCCAGTGAAGGGAAATTGTGATGCTCCAGCATACAAAAATATTCTATGCAATTATGTGCTTAAACTTTGTGGCAACAGTTTGTGGAAGAACCACATATGGGTGTGGTGGTCGGATGTCCACAAACTTTTGGACGTATAGTGTATCTAAAATTGTTGTTTCTTTTTTCATTGTCTATGATCAATAACACAATAAATTCTCCCTCATCCTCATAGCCTCTCCCTAACTGTTGCAAAATGAACACACTTCTCTTTTGTTTTATTTGTCTTCTGGCGAAGTGCACTGTAACATTAGTGCTTGATCGGCATGAGAGAAAATTGCCATTTTCTTCCTGATTACAAAATTTTATCTCAACATCCATTTGACATTCAATCTCAGCTATAATTTTAGCTGATGTATGGTCAACACCTTCCCACGCCATGTTACTCTCTGAGACAGCCCTAAATAATGCGAGGTGATAGACGGGCGTCCCATCCAGGATGTATCGCTGCCTCGCACGTTGTGTTTCTGGGATAGGCCACAGATAAGAATAAGGCAGTTTCTGAAAATGAATGAAGGAATTATTGCTTACTAGTGAGGGAACAAACTGCAGTGTTAGTAGATACTTTCTTTTCCTGTTACAGGGGAGCCTTCGAATCTAAGGACTGGCCCAAATTGTCCCAGCTTATGGATGAAAACTTTGAACTGAGACGGTAAGATCCTTCACACTTCTATATAGCCATTCTTACTCATGATGTAGTGTGATGTCCATCTTGAACTACAAATTAAAACATCCTTTTTTTCCTGCAGGTCTATTTACACTGAATCTTGTTTGGGCACAGGAAATCTCAGTATGGTACAAATGGCGAGACAGGTAAAGCATTGCGAAGATGGAAATTTACATAGATTTAGTGAAGTCTTTAAACCCACTGTCAACATGATTTTTTTTAATGGTTAGTTATAGATTTCAAATATGTGTAATGTGTAATGTCCATTAGGGAAATATTCTGTATATTCTTAACAAGAATTTAATTATAGCTAAATGCCACAAAACTCCAACTCCCTGGTTGGGCGTGTCAGATTACATAATGACCGGCAATGGGCCTCTCCAGCAGAGTAAACAGTAGAACACAAGCTAGAATATGTCTACAGTGGTTTTGTTTTTCTCGAGTCAAAAACATTGAAGGAATGCCGTTTCTTGAACCTTGCGTCAAGCAGGAACAACAGGGTGTGTGTGTCATTCCTGCAGTGGCATTTCCAAATGGTTTAAAAAGCTACACTGATTAGCATAGAAACTGTATGATGCTTTTGGTTTAAAATGAGCCTTTCTGTCCTTTCTTTTAACTGTGTACTAAAACACAGACAGCACCATGACCTGCTTCTTACAATATTAGTCAAGAATGTAAGATGGTGCATATAACTGTTCCAGCTATGTTGGAACCAGGATGTTTGTGGCACTGTGGTTAAGACTTTGGGCTACTGACTGGATGGTTGTAATTTCAAATCCCATAATGCCAACCTGCCACTGTTGAGTCCTTGAGCAAGACCTTTAACCTTTATTTGCTCAGTTGTCCAAAACAGAAAAGAACCCAATACACACACATACACACACACACATACACATACACACAAGAATATATATATTATTAATTTAGGACTGTAGTTTAATTTGGTGCTTTTTGTGAATCCATAAAAAAAAAATAATGCATAAGTACTTATATATAATATAAATATAATCTAAATAAATAAGAAATTTATATATATATAATATCCGTATATATGCATTATGTTTATGGATGCACAAAAAGCACCGAATTAAACTACAGTCCTAAATTAATAATAAAAACTCACTTTCACTGTACCTTATGTTTTCTGTTACTCACTGCCTTTAGACATATTATTTTACTTGTGTTTACTTTTGATCATAGTGTTTAATGAGACATTACAGATCTTACTCACGCTCCCACTCTGTATCACCGCGTCTACACCGCGCGTGATCAGCAACGCGGCCTAGTTACTAACACATCACTTCCGTTATAATAAACAACAGAAGTTGCTCTGCAAGCACACAAATACAACATATAATGACAATAAACTTAAATTAATTTAAACCTTTTAAGCAACTCGCGACCGCCTCACTGTCATGCTTCCGTGCTACACAAACTCCGCTTTATAAAGTTTGATCTTCTCTGCGGCGTTTAATTTAAAATGCACCCCTGCCTTAGACGACTTAGAGGTCGCACACATTCTTCTTTAGTCACGTGACAATTTTGCCTCCGTGTGATGAGGACTGAGGTCATGTTGGGAATAAAATATAACGCTGACAGAAACAGTAAAGTGAAGAAAGTCATTGTTGGTGAGTCTGGGTATTAGGCTAAAGCTAGTGGTGTCGCATTACGTGAGTATGGAAGCAGCTTATACTTCCGGTTAGTAAAAAAATCCACACACTAGACGGTAGTGCAGAGTACATAATGTAAGTGTACAGTACTTCATTTGGGACACAACTTCAGTATTTACTCTCCGAAGCGTGTTTTTGGAACAGTAGTAACGTAATGAGTAAATTTCCTCTGTGCCACGCACAGACCGACTAATCTATAATGAGATTCGTTGGCAACGATTTTCCTAATCGATTATTATCGATTAGTTGTTGCAGCTCTAAAAGCAACCAATCCAACATAACCAATCCAAACATATTGCTAATTTTGATATGCAGATGGAATTACCTGACGTCTGCAACTTTACCTTCAACTGGCCAACAGAAAAAGAAAATAATGCTAATAAGACAGCCATCTTTATTGCAGATGAGAGTATGTTCACAGTAGCTATGGTAAAAGTAACATGTTAATCATGAAAATAAGTCAACAGCTGCCTCGAGAGTTTTCCTGTCTTTTGTATGTGCATACAGCTTGGCTCTGCTGTGAAGTTACCGGGCAGTGGTGGTGCTGTAGTGGGCCTGTGTATGGATCCTGACCGATTGGTAAACTTAATTTTTTTGTATTTCATATTTACTATATATGCATGTATGTTTTTTTTCTTTCAGAAATAAATTATTTCACATAAACGATTACTTTAGTTGTTTAATTATAATAAATATTGATGAAACCTATCATATTCCTTAAAGCAGTTCTAATATATGTGTAGTAAAGATAATAGATACATTCTGAGTGTGTTTGCTTGTTGAACCATTAGGTGGAGATGAAGAGAGCATTCCAGGAGGCTGGCTATGTTTTCTGCCTGGTTGTGCCCCACAGTCCATCTTAATGCGTGGTGTACAAGTAATTTTCCTATGGACAACATACAACGAATTATATTGCACTTCTGTGCCTACACACTCTGCTATCCAGGCTTAAGACATCATAATATACTAGAGGTCATCATTACTGGCTACAGTGTTGACTGGGGCATGTGGACAGTGTAACCCTGGCCACATATAAGAGTCATTGAACTCCTGTTTCTGTGTTTCAGGCAGCACAAACAATTGTCTATTTAAAGTTCTATCAATGCCAGCATTGTACACCCATCCTGTCCCTGTGTCTCTGTACAATAATGGCCACAGACTCATAACCAAAATGTTTGTTGTAAGGAGTGTAATGTATTCTGTATGAAAACAGTCATGTTTTTTTATATATGTATTATAAACCACAGTGTAGTTGCACATATGGTTGGGCACGCTGGCTTTATTTAAACAGCAAGTGAGGCTATGCTCATAATTTGATGGAAATTTTAATTATAGCATGGAATGACTGAGGATATAATAATAATAATAATAATAATAATAATAATAATAATAATAATAATAATAATAATGTGGTGCAGTTCTCACACTTTTACTGAAAAGTGCTTTCAAGACAAAATTGATCAATTCAGTCAAGGCAGTAATTTGCTGTGTATATTTTTGATCATGTGATTATTCTGCTAGTTTAAAGCATTTACTGTACTGTATTTTGACAGATAATAATCAGAAGATATTTTGAAAATATTTAGCAAAAACACAGTGTAGTTAATGGTCTATAATTTTGGTAACAGAGGTGTACAAAGTATTTTACAATGTCACTGACAATAATGAAAAACGGATGAGAGGATTTATTTTTCGTCTTCCTAAGATCTTCAGGAAATTTGGAGGATGGAACTTCCTGTTGAACATGTGACTTGTGGACTATTTCAGATATTTCATAGAGAAGAAATGCATGAATAAAATATGCTAGAAGAATGCTTGCTAAATGCATGGTTACTCATGTGAAAAGAGGTTGAGTGAGCAGGAAAGAAGTCACTTCAATTTCTTTGACTAAAAGGGTAAAGCAGGTAGCCAGAGAAAGCATACTGGTCATTTTGATGTGCATATGGAATGACCTGATCTGGTTTCCTCCCCCAGTCCAAAGACATGCATTGTAGGTTGACTGGCATTTCCAAATTTGTCCATAGTGTGTGTGAGATTATGGCCTGCGCTGGGTTGGCACCCAATCCAGGGCGTCCCCTGCCTAGTGCCCTGAGTTCCTTTGGATAGGCTCCAGGCTCCCCCAGCGACCCTGTGTAGCATAAGCAGTATGGAACATGGATGGATGGAGTTAAAGTGGACTGGGACAGTGTTATAGATGCATTGATATTTGTAAATTTACTATCAGCGGCACACAAATGGCACCCCAATTGTGGAATCGTCCATATAATCACATATAACTGTTCTGTGGCCTCTTTTTTTTTGTTTTTTTTTTTTTTTTTTTTTTTAGGAATATAGCATACACTACCTTGTTTTTATGGTGTTTTTAGGATATATCATGTGATACAAATAGTCCAGGGTTTTGAATCCTGTACATAGATATTCATTAGTTACTTTCAATATTAATTATCTCTCACCTCAAAATTGTCCAAAAAACTTTTCAAAAATGCAAAAATTAGACTTTTATTCTTAGAAGTATTTCAATAATTATATCTTAGTATGAGTTATAGTGATCTGGGATGGGTAAAAATGCTGCTTTCTAAGTGTTGTAGACACAAATTGACTCACCATGTAAACTGAGTGTTACTGTCTTGTGATACAAATAGTCTAGCGTTTTGAATCTTGTAAATTGAAATAAAACCTTTAAAACAACTGATGATAACTTTTCAATCTCTTTTTTTTTCTACTGTTGATCACGCAAAGGTGAATTTACAGTTGATAAAATGCCCAGGCTACCTCGGTGTTTTAGCATACTACATTCTACTGTACTAAATAGTATGCCAAGCTAGTACGCCACCGTGTGGTGGTGTAGTATGTTGTGTTAGGTTTATTGAGGCTGTATAACGGTGTGCTGCGCCTCAGTAGCGGGGGAGGAGGGAGACCAACATGGTCACACGGAACTCGAAATTCTCTCTGTAGCTGTCTCTGCCGTTTTATCCCCCCGACATACAAGTGAACTGGCATCCTAAGGCATGGCAGCGAAGGAAGACATTTATTCCAAAATTATTCCACGCAGACTCCGGCCACAGCGGCACAACGCTATTAAACACGGCTCGCATTTGGACGTGCTGTTATCGATGGGTTTCCCTCACAACAGAGCGTAAGTGCATGACTCTAACGGTCCGGTAGAGAAATGTCTTTATATTGTACCTGCATTATGGGGTTCTCATGTCTGTATAAGTGCTTATAAGTTTATACATTTGATAAACTTTTACTTTTCATGGCTGCTAAATAATGACAGATTAACGACACTACAGATGATTGTTTTTTGTTTGTTTGTTTTTTCAAACACACACACAAAACACATCACTGTCCAATGCACTCAATTGCTGATCTTCTTACAAGGATGTTTTGATGTTTTTGCGTTGGAACTTTTTTCTTCCAAACTTTGTTTACACAAATAAGTCTACATCAAAAAAAAAAAGGTGCATTCTTCATTAAACCACAAAAAATCTAGTCTTCTGCTGTTGTTAGAATTAAAATATTTATTTAATTGTGAAGATGCTGTGAAGAAGAGAAGGACTTTTATATGAAGGTTTGTTGGAATATAATTTCTAATCAAGAAAATTCCACCCACTGTTATTAAAAATAATGCACTGTATTTATGACATTGTATACAGTATAGGATGCAATAGTAAATGAACATTGAATCCAATTTTTCCTTTTCTAAGGGGGACCGGAATTCACATGTAAAATTTAATGGTGCTGGAATATATTGTGATTTAATGTGTTTCCACTCTAGTTAGTTTGCTTATAAAGTTTATATAAGTTTACACATAAACTTACATACACTGACCATCCACTTTAATAGAAATACCTTTACATGTGCACACTCTTGCAGTTGTCCTGTCAGCAAATCAGTTGGCAGCAGTGCAGTGCATAAAATCATGCAGAGCTTCAGTTAATGGTGACAGTTGAAGATTAGAAAAACATCGGCAGGTGTTCGTACAGGTTTTGGTGAACTCATGCACACTGTAGCCTCAAATTGCTGTTCTTGGCTGACAAGAGTGGGACACAATGTGATCGTCTGCTTTTGTAGTCCAAGGTTTGATGTGTTTTGAGATGCCTTTCTGCTCACTACCATTGTAAAGAGTGGCTAATTGAGTTACCATTGCCTTCCTGTCAGCTCGAACCAGTTTGACCATTCTCCTTTGACCTCAACAATGCATTTCCATCCACAGAACTGCCACTTACTGTATGTTATTTTTAAAAAAATTTTGTTTAAATTTTTATGCAAGATTCTGTGTAAACTCTAGTGTCTATTGTGCATTTCTGAAGTACCATGATCAAAATCACTGAGATCACATTTCCCCCCATTCTGATGATTGATGTGAACATTAACTGTAGCTCTTCACCTGTATTTGCATGAAGCATTGGCACAAGATTGACTGACTGAATTATTGCATAAATGTGCAGTTATATAGCTGTTCTTAATAAAGTGGATGCTGAGTGTATATTTCAGGAAACAAGATTTTCAGGGATATGTGATATGATGTTATCGTGTCAAGCGGTTAGAGATTAAAGCCTTCTTTAAAGTTGCTAAGTTTAGCGCAGTGGTTATGAGTGAACAAAAACAGTGAAAAAAGATTCTGTTGACTTTATATTGCTAAAGCGTAAGAGAAGACATACGATACAGCAGATGCAGTTTATCCAAAAATATAAATAAATAAATACATAAAAAGATTGTGACCAAAATGTGATAAGTGATAACAGACTGCTAACAAGAATAATAAACAGTAAGCACATTTTCACTATTCTCAATTCAACTTATTTTGAATTTTGTAAATGGAAAGGTTCAGCTGTATAGGAGAATGTCGTGAATATTTACAATATTTATTACATACTATATATAGCACACACTCTCGGAAATAAAAGTAACTACTTATCCTTGTCCCTGAGGTGGTACTATTCAGGATACTTTTTTGTATCTTTAGTATGTATCTTTCACTTGAATATGTGGATATAATATACCCTTAGAATAATGTAGATAGATGTACCACTGATGTACCACTTAAAAAACCAACAACAGCTAATTACTCTAGGTTAGATTAATCTAAAACCTAATTAAGGTCATATTAAAGGTACAAAAGGTGACCCAGTGACACACTGCAACAAATGGCATCTTAGCAAGTGAAGATATCTTAAATATAATCAATTTATTTAGTATTTCCTATTATAAGTGTGCAATAAACCAAATATAAAATTATTAAACCTATTTCTAGACATTTTTCCTCATTTAAAGCTTTAAATTTGCTTATTTTATTGGCAAATACTTTTGTATCTTTCTAAAAAATAAATGCTAAAAACTAGTAAAATTATCTGCCAATAGAACAAGAATATTTCATATCTTGAAATTCTATCCTGAAATAAGTTTTACATAAAGGCTAGAAATAGGCTTAATAATCTTCTATTTGGTTTCTTGTACTCTTATAATAGGAAATACTAGCTACATTTGAGTACATTCAAGGTATTTCCACTCAGTGAGATGTAATCTGCACCACGCTTGAAAAAAATATGCTTTGGTTGTTGTTATGGAAAAGCAAAAGTGTAGTGGGTGGTTGACTCTAATCCAGGTCCCATTTCTTGTTATATTGGCACTGTAGGAGATCAGAAATGCCTTCTATTCCAGTTTTGCCCAACTGAAAATGTCGATGTGGATCACAAACTCCATGGTATAGGCTAGCACACAACGTTTGTAGATGTTATTTGTTGTGTTAATACTTTTTTAGGTATGTAATGTTTTTTGGTTATTGTTTTGTAAAAAACTAAAGTGGAGTAAGTGGTTACGCTGACCCAACTCCCATTTCTTGTTTTATTGGCACTGTAGGGGATCAGAAACACCTTCTATTCCAGTTTTACCCAGCTGAAAATGTCCATGACCGTGAGATATGGCAGAACTATGGCAAGTTACATGAGAGAGAATATATTATGCATATAAAACATGAAGGGGTATGCTGTAATAGGATAATAATAATTAATCATCAACTGGGTGGTGTGATTCCCACCTCAATGTTCCTTTTTCCCCCCCATAACAGCACTTGATGAACTATTTAATTCCTCCTATACCACAGCAATGTGCCAATGATTACATGTTTTTATTAATTAAAGAATGACACATTGTACTGTTTATCTGTTTGTGGTCACATTTAATGTTGTGTAACTTCCATTAAATAAATTAGTTCCTCTTATCACTTACATTATAGCAGATATAAACAGTTGTTAATTCACAGTCTCTTGAAGTTAATAAAACAGAAAAAATGCAGCTTGTTACACAGAAATCAGAAAGTGCAGATTCTTCCCTTCTTAGACTTTCTCATGGCAGAAAACCCATAAGAATAGCCTCACCTCTGACTGTTAGAAAAGCCTTGACAATGGAGATGCCTATCAAATTCTTAAATAAATGTCTCCTTACAAAATGATTCACCATGTCAACTATTAGACAGTCCCTCCAGGATTTTGTAATCACAGAAATTAATGCAAAATTAAGCAAACTCTGCAATATATGGAGGAGCTTGCAATGTCATGTGACATCATCACAACACGCATTCAGTCAAAGCCCTCTTTGATTCATGTGTATCGAACATGAGTAGATCTAAAAGGTGTCATTTAAAACAAACATCACTGTGAAAGTCCAATTTTGTGCAGTTGCATTTTTGCCAATTCAAGTAGTTTTCCACAAAAAAAACTCCACAATTTGCAACACACTTTTAAAAAAAAAAGCTGCAACAAAATCAAGCATTGGCTGCAAAAATCACCACAAAAAACTCAGTGAAATTCAGTGTGGATTGATTATACATATTCCTTTGTTTTTCCATGTGTTCCATGTTTTTTAAAAGTCTGTTTATTATGTAGATTGCCTGCCATACAAATCCCAGTAAAGTGACAATAGAAAAAATAACTTATTTTTATGAGAACATTAATATAGGCCATTATAGAAATCTTTACAGGCATTGTAGTTAATTAATTAGCACCTTCTGACTAATCTAATTTGATATTTCAACAGAACTGAGGTATTAATTCTAAGTGAATCCTTTCTCCCTTCTCAGAAAGTAAGGGAGAAAAGTTTTGAAGTTTTGGTTAGAAACTTTTTTGTGTTTTGTGCAGGCAAATGTGGTAGATGTTTCTATTTATCATCATAAATTTATGCTACTAAACAAATATGGATTCCGTTTTGTATAGCTTTTTTACAGCTGCATGGTAGGATATACAAAATTATGCTACCAGCATGCCACGTTTCTACTCTAGCTAGAGTTAACGATTGTGAAATGTTAACAGTGCATTAGCAGAGCAGATCTTTTAGAGAGAGATTTGCTTGTATTCTGTTTTATGGGCAGAAACGTCATGCTTTAAGTGGGCAAAAATGAAAGATTAACTAAACTACTAGTGTTTAAGTTGTAAGTTAAACATTGTACTGCTGTGTGGTATGATTCATAAGAAGATCAGAGTGCTGTTGGAAAAATGTAACGGGAGGAAAATGTGGCGGTTTGGTCTCAGAACAATGGAAAGACATCATGAGCGGATCTCACATCAGGTCTGACTCCACCCACTGAACTAAAAGAAATTCATCTCGAAAGGAGTTTTAGTCCTATAATGAATTACTCTTGAAAAATGAACAGTATCTTGCTGTGGTCATTGCAGTAGCTAGCTTAGACACATCTTGGCCCTTCCTTTTTTCTTTATTACGTTTACAACCAAGTCAACTCATGCTTTCAGGACATGTCAGTAAATGCATCATGAATTCTGACTCACTTTACAGCAAATTCTTGTATGGCAGAGAGAATCATAGTAGGCATTACATCAGAGTCTTTAACTTTAGCCCAGGAAATCTTGCCTACCAGAAAGTTCATTTGATCCCTAAATATCAGGAAACAGATAAGAAAAAGTCAACGTGAAGTAAAAGAATGTCTTCTGATTGCTCTAGGAAATTGTCCTTTGTGTTTGCAGCCTGTGGCTTAAAGGAAAAACCCTGTACAACTTGCATTAATCTTTATAATTAACATATGATCTTCAGTAGCCTAGATTTATTTTTTATAATGCAATTCTGAATGGACTTTTTTAGTTTAAACTTCTTTAGACATGTTTGTCTAAAGACTTGTTTGACTTTGCTTAACAGTTTCCTACATTACCCACAATGCATTTTCGACTACCTGCTGAAAATGGCACCAGTGGGATTTAGCCCTTGTTTTATCTCTACTAAAGAGAGCGATGCAGCAGTCCTTTAGTCTGTCCAGCTCTCTTAGCTCCTCATCTGTACACTCTGCTTAAACAAAGAAGGTTCGAGGGCTTCAACTTTGATCCTAATACAACAGTCAATGGCATCATGCTTGTCATATTGTAGATCGCTAACAAGCTGAGGAGAGTCTCTGCTGTTACTCTGTGCAACTGTTTTGTATAGCTATATTGCTATATAAGGCCAAAAACTTTGCTTTCTCTACTAATCTGTATTGGATTTCTCATTAATATGACATTGAGCATTGCTGGAATGTGGTGAGGAGAAGAAGATCTTGCTCTTATGTTTGACATTTTTTTTTCACCTGTTAAACACCAGAATGTCCCCTAAGAGATCAGTCTAGCAGACAACCACTAAATAACCACTAAATCAGGTGTTATGGTTAGTGCCCCCATTTGTAAATCAAGTGACCCCACATGGGGCCACGATCCCTAGTTTGAGAACTCTTCACATCACAAAAATATCAAGTACTGTAAACATGTTTCAGAGTGGAGTTTTCCTTTGAGCTTTAACACAGAAAGTTATTAATACCCCTTATCACTGTCTCATTTTTGAAATATTGGCCCATTTTATTGTTCGACCCAAAGGAAAATGGAATGTCCCATATTTGTTTAAGAGAACTTTCAGAATTCTCACTTGTTCAAACCAGACATAACTTTGCAGTTTGATGAGAGACATTCAGAAGTATCACTGTGTGCTTAATAACTAAATGCATGCACAGTAGAGTGGAAACACCAGGACACATAGCATCTGTGCTCATCATCCCATGACTAATGTTCAAGTCACAAGGTGCTGTCTTTCAATCTTCTTTTGACACAAGACCATTTGCCATGGGAGGGAGCCTAAAGTCTTGCAGCTGGTTTTAAAGACAGTTATGATCTCTTTGTTTTATGAACAGAGGGCCTCCTGTAATCTCTGAGCCTTTGCTTTCAGCAAAAGGACACTCGTTCAGTTGGTTTTCTTTAAACTTTACATTTATTGTACAATCCTTCAGGGGTTCTTTGTATAGTCAAGGGTTCTTAGCTTCCTAAAATGGTTCAATTTAGAACCCTTATGATAAGCAAACACTCAGCTGTAGAGTTCTGCATAAAACAGTTGAGGGCTTAAGTGGTTCTACAAGACTGAAGATGAACCTGTCTAGGACAATCATTTTTGCAATTTATATTCCTTAATCAGTCAGATGTAGAATCTATGAAAAATACTGAATGAATTTAGAGTTACATCAAAACACATTACTCCATCTGGTGTTCACCATCTTTAGGAGAATTTCCCCTTACATTTTCACTACTGCAAATCTAATTAGCTTTTTGGTTATTATTTAGAATTAATTGTATTTTCACTTAGATGTATAAGGTTTCAAAGCAAGTCTTCTGCCTGTATTAATATTTTTTGCCTCAAGGACTAAAAGTTGCATAATTTTTCTACAAGCAGAGTGAAATTGAGATCATGCTGTCATTATGGTTTAGTTGAGATGTTGCTGTTAGTTTCCATAATGAAACATGATACACATAGCACTGCAAATGGCTTACTTTACTTGGCTTTTATTTCATTAAGTGAACATATCATCTATGTGTTTCTCCAAGTCTGGCTATTTTATTGTCCTTTCTTTGGAACTAAATGGTGTATACTGGCCTTTTGATGACTTCTTGTTTGAGACCAGCTGTAGGCTGGGCAGCAGTCACAGTTGTGTTTGCAGGTGTTATGGTTCATGTTTTTGGATGGACAGCTGTGCGTCTCTTGTCCCCTCACTCAATTGCTGATTCAAACGCATGTTTGGCAGACATAGCAGCTGTTGTATCATGGGCTGTACTTGAGCCAATGGAAATGTGTTTGCACTAGTCCCATTGCTGCCTATGCTCCATCATATGTAATCTCAGAATAACAGAATCCGATGCAGCACTACACTCTGACACCAGAAGCAACTGAGACAATTTTAGCAGGGTTAAAAAAAACACTCAATATACTGACAAGCTCTGGTAAAGGCATGCAGTCTGCATTTTTTTCTGCAGTTTGCTTCACCACCATCAGTGTAGAGAATGTATTCGCCAGAGTTTGTGTGGGTATCCTCTCAGTAGTGAGTCCACCATCTGTGTCTGTTGTGCCCTTGCCAAATAAAGAGCGTGCATCCAAAAGTAAATGTCCTTCCAACCTGCTGCTACACTGCCTCACTCTCAAGCTCTGGGAGATGCACACTCTCAGCCTGATGGATTTAGATTTGTGTTTAGACCTTTTGCCTTTTAAATAATGATACAATTGAGATCATTTTTAAATGGAAAGACTAGTTGTATTTTCTTGCAGCTTGTCACATTCTTATTGTAAGCAAGGCCTCTGAACAAAGCAAAGCATGTTCTTTTATTTCTTCTTTTTCTTCTCCTTTAAAAAACTTTTTTCTTTTTTTATTTTATTTATTTTTTAGACCTTTTGCCATGTTCCTTGGCAGATTTCATACACTATTCTAAGAAATATCTCTGTGAGCAGACCTGATTTGTGTCGATCTGCCAAACAAAAGAAATGCCATATAAATAGTGCCCACTCGGGCTGAATTTAGAAAAGCTACTCATCATATTTTAGTTGAAATTATAATTTCTAACCAACTGTGTATTGTTTGAAATCAAAAAGTTGATTTTTTTTAATATAGTAAAATGGATGAACTGCAAAGCCCTGCCCCACAGTCTTAGTATGGTTCTTGATCAAATCAAATATGTACTCAAATGAAATCTTATACTGACCTCTACCATACTTTACCAGTGCAACATTACAATAAGCTCGTATTACAGTTATGAAGGGAAACCCCTTTGGCACAACTTGGTTTTTGTTTGCATTTGATGGAACTGTACTGCCATAGAGCCTCCAGCATAATACATATCTGTGTCCAGAAATGGAAGAAAGGAAGCTTGCTATTTGTTTTTTGAAAACATAGCTGGTGCTGATAACCAAGTATAATACATAAAAGTATTATATAAAAGTATAATAAAAAAAGTATAATGGTACAGAGGGCAGATTTATTCACACTTTGTGACTGCACAGTCTTTCAGATATACTGTACTCTAGTGTAGTTGTGTAGTTGTGAATTTCTGAATTCTGAGATTAATATGACTTTGATTTCATAGAACAGTTGGGAACAGAAGAACATTATACTATTTGTCTTATATATTATATATGTGTGTATTCAGCAAAAAAAAATGTCCTCTCACATTCAACTGCTTTTATTTCCAGCAAATTTCTTAACATGTGTAAATATTTGTATAAACATAAAAATATTCAACAACTGAGACATAAACTGAACAAGTTTCACAGACATTTGATGAACAGAAATGGAATAATGAGTCCCTGAACAAAGTGGGGGTCAATATCAAAAGTAACAGTCAGTATCTACAGTGCATCTCATCCTCATGGACTGCACCAGATTAGTCAGTTCTTGCTGTGAGATGTTACCTCATTCTTCCACCAAGTCATTTGTAAGTTTTCGATCATGTCTGGAGGGACAAATGGTTAGCAGGTGAGCAGGCACCCTAGGCTTTCTTCTGGTGTTTTTCAGAGTCAGTAGAAAGGTCTCTTTAGTGTCCTAATTGTAACTATGATATTAATTGCCTACCGCCTGTAAACTGTTTGTGTCTAAAGGACTGTTCCACAAGTGCATGTGCAATAATTGCTTATGGTTCACTGAACAAAAATGAAAAACATAATTTAAACTCTTTCCAATAAAGATCTGTAAAGCTTATTTGGATTTTACAAAAAAATTTACAAAATTTTACAAAATCTCCTGAAAAAGGGATGTTTCTTTTTTTTGCCAAGTATATATCCAGAAATAACATATAATCCTAATGTGATGCGTATGTGGTGTGGTTATAAATAGAACTGCTCTTTGATTTATCATAAAACATCATTATAAACAGGAAGCATAAGGATGCTGGGCCTGATGCCGAGAGATTTCCCTTCTGAAGAGTAGCGGGGAGATGGTGTGATAGCGTCTAAATGGACAGCTGTGTGGGGGTGGAAAGACATAAACGTAAACGTAGGGTGAAGGTCAGCAAGCTCTAATAGCACACTGAAATATGTATAAAGCCAAGTGTCCAACAAACAGTCAGTTAGTGTAGCGTAGCTCCAGCAGATGATGCTAAATTAGTTACATTTGAATTGTCACCTTGTTAAATCTAAAATGATAACACTTTGATGCTACAGATGCAAAGTGCAATTGCAGTAATTTAATCATGTGGTTCACAAGAGGCTTGCATATGGATTGAAATCGTCTTGATGTCCTCCATCTGTAGAGCACGGTTGTAATGAGGCTTGCATATGGAGACAAATTATGTGAAGGTTCCAACCATCTGTTCAGCCAGGTTCTGATGATGATAGACACTCTTTATGATCACATTATGTACAATGAAATCTTAGTTTTGGAATCAAATCCTTATAATGAGAGGTATATGTATGGTACATTGCTTTTGAAGGATATTGTTATTCACCTTTGCCAAAGACAAGGATTTTAGGATTTTATTTTATTCAAATATCCTCAGCCTCAGCTGCCCAAAGCTAACGGTGTGTCTAATACACAGTAAATTCATTACAAATACTTCAGAAGCCTGTGTGGTATTTTGGTGTATAAAAACTGTAACATGGCTATAACTTTTACTGTTAATACTATGCATCATTTAGTGTAAATCATTGCACCAAATAAACTTTGCACTTCAATAATATAAGCAAACAAGGTAAGGAAAGGAGACGTGTAAGCCCTGATAGCTAATGTTTGCTAGCCACATAATAGCCTGCTAGTTTAAATAGATAATCCACATTGCTGATGGTAGTTACTTCAGTATGAATTCAAAATATAATTAATAACCAACAGCTCCATGTTGGTGTGTAAAAAAAAAAAACATTGGCAGGAGTCTTTATTTCTGGAGAATTTGTCTGTCTGCTTAACCCAAAATCTCCAGTTACATTTATTCTCTGACAAATGCTTGAATGCAGCTCATACTCAAACCAGATTTGCGAAAAGAACGTGTGTGTCCACATCCAAAACCCTTAGTGTCTGACATTAGGGTAAGACTCTGTAAATTATTCTAACAAAAATTTTAACTCTAGATGACTGAATGAATTTAATCTATTTTTATAGTGGTGGATGAATTCTTCCTAACCCAAGTTTTTAATTCAATTAAATTCGGTTTTATTTGTATAGCGTGTTTAACAATGGACATTGTATCAAAGCAGCCTTACACAAATGTGGATATAATATTTTAATTTAAAGTCATCCCTAATGAGCAATCCAGAAGCAATGGTGGCAAGGAAAAAATCCCAGAGGTAACAAAAGGAAGAAACTTTGTGAGGAACCAGACTCAAAAAGGAGCCCATCCTCATCTGGGTGACACCGGATAGTGTGATTATATATATTTCACTTGTATGTGTGTATAAAGTCAAGCAGTGCTAAATGAGTTAAAAGAAACTTGAGTATGAGCATCATTCGAGTTTCTTTAACATTTTTACCTTCTTGTGTGAACAGAAATATGCCACATAACTGATCAGTACACAGCAGTGTTGGGTAAATTACTCAAAAAAAAAAAAGTAATCCACTACAGATGACTATTTACTAATTTAAAATTGTAATCTGATTACTTTACTGATTACTGCATGTAAAAAGTAATCAGATTACTAATTACTTTACTTTCACATTACTTTCAAAACCTATCAAACCTACAAAAATACACTGTGAAGTGACACTCATAGATTTTTTCAGTAGTTTTAGCATGCATCAATCTATGACATGATTAGAAAAAGTTGTATTTTTATCCTAAAACCTGCCTTGGGTGTTGTCACTGTTTGTAGGACTACCAGACTGATAAAATATAAAACTTTACTAACTAGGCTAGTTTGGTGTCGCTAGTCAATGGGAGGCACAGCTAAGGTATCATTCTATGGGTTTAGCTGCTACAGTGCCATGCAAAGTACATTATTTTCCTCATGCTCTGCTCATTTCATGTTCACGTAAACTGGAACTCATATAGACATTTACACACCTTGTTTTCCTGCTCAGCATCAGAGGATGTTACGGTTTCAGTTTCCCCTTTATTGGTTTAATAAATAAATAAATAAATTGGCGCATATAAATTTTTCCTTTCCTTTACTTTGATTGTGCCCTGTGATGGACTGGCACCCTGTCCAGGGTGTACCCTGCCTTGTTCCCCATGCTCCCTGGGATAGGCTCCAGGTTCCCCGTGACACTGAAGAGGATAAGCGGTATAGAAGATGGATGGATGGAACCTGTGTATATATCAGCATTTAACAACTTAGCATACAAACTAAAGAAAGATGTACAGATAAGCCATTTGCTAGCTGAGTAAGCTAGACTACTAGCCTCTGTATTATACTTAAGTATATTATACTAACTATGCAGCTAGAAACATGTATGAAGTAAAATGAGATAACTAGCTCTAGCTAGCTAAGGAGCCTAGCAAGCTACTAAAACCCTCACAGATTTGGGTAAATCAGCTAGCCAGATCATATTTCTTTATACAATTTTACTCTTACTTGAGTAATTGACTTGATCATTACTTTTATATTTACTCAAGTGAATTATTTCTACACTATCAGTAGAGGTTGATTATGACCCTTTAAACAGTGTTTACTGTAGTTTCATGTGCTTTTTATCTGATTTCATGTTTCTGTGTTTAGTGTGAGCAAGGCAAGAGAGTTCTCAGAGTAATCAGGAAGTGTGGCCTTTCTGTCAGTGCACTATGGTTAGCGTACCACTGTGGTGTACTTAAAAATGAGAAATTACTGATGTAACTGTCACATGATGAAACCTCATGCTTAAATTGAACTTCTGGTAATTGTGCATTTCATGCTTAATAATTTCCCCCCTTTTCTGCACATTAAACAAGTTGCTTGCCACATATCCATCCATATTGAATTTAGGGAACAGGTGATTCACAGCTGTTTTAATTGCATTTCTTAATTTAGCCATATGAAAAGTAGCATACCAGTGTTTTTAACACATGACACCACTATCTTTCAGTGTAACATGGGCTGTGGTGTTCTTTACTAATGTCAACTCTGTCTTTGGGCACTGTGAAGAATCTATTCTACACTAGGCTAAAAGTGTCTGGATGGGCTACTGTTGAAGAATTACCTAACTCTGTTTAGGTCTTCGTTTCAGAGGCATTAGTAGACTGACCTTAAGGGGAAGTTGTAGCAAACTATGAGGTTTCACTTCAATAGTTAATAAAACCACTGTGAAAGAGATCTCTGGACACCTGTCTCACAAGCCTGAGGTCTTAATGCACTCACGCAGTGTGTATATGCACATGATGATGTTTTACATTAAGGTTCCCTTATCTAACATTATGTACTGCACTAATTAGAATTAACAAGTATTACATTTAGCACTAATAAACCATAAATAATAAATGTAAATGTTAATTGCACTTTGACATATTTTGTAAATGTTAATTGCACTTAGTGTTTATTCTATCCATTGCTAAATATAAGTCCACCTAAATTAGCAAAAATTATGCCCCTAAATGTTGATAATTACTGAACTTGATTTACGTTGTGTAAATATTGGAACTTGCTATTTATTTGGGTTTATTTTTTCCAGTGAACAGTTGTTTATTGATTATTTGTTTTATTTATTTTATTATTTTTAAAAAAGCATCAATTAATATGAGTTCTACTTTACTTTAGTAATGCTATTTAAGGTTCATTAATGTTCACGATTTTAGTTTGTTCATGTTAAATAATGCTTAAATAATGTCAGTTAAGGGAATCTTAATGTAAAAGCTTTACCATATTACAAGCATTACCAGCATTTCACCAAAGTATTCTGCAAAAGAAGTATAAATGTTCAGCTATAAATATGCTGTAAAGCTCATACCCTTGTTATTTTACTGGGGCGGTGGATATGACACACTTTCTCATGACTCAAATCATTCTTTGCTAATTATCTCATTAGTGAGCATGCATCAGGTCAGACGGCATTAATTATCCCAGATATACAACATCCACCACGAAACAAGTCCCTGTTGGACACAAGGCAGTTCAGGCAGATGTAGTTGTGGTAAGTGAAGAACACGTATTAAAACTATTTCCTGGTATGAACATAGGGCTTTTTTTTTTTTGGTGGAGCTAAAGAATAAGGCTTGCACTTGAAAACCCTCAATTCAACTGAAGTTTGCCATTGTCTACTTTATTTTTCCATGGGGTATGGAATAGCATATTACTTTGCAAACCCTAGCTGTCAGTATTCTAACATTAGGTAAACCCCTTCTAAGGGTTTCACATGTTATGCTGGTTTCACTGTTACCCCAAATGTACAAAAATATGATCTTCTATTATATCAGATGCTAATAAGTGACCAAGGAAGACCGTTTGCAATTCTATTATTTTTAAACCCTTAATATGCAAAGGAACAGTATACTCATCTTCTCTCCCACATAGCTTAACTGTTTCCACACACTCTTATGAAATCATCAGAGCGGTGTTTTATCCACCATACAGCTCTTTCTGTTAAACGTTCTCCATTTTGTCAGCAGTCATGTTAAAACACTGTATACAAGCCCCAGTATGTCATGTATTTGTGATTGTGAGTCACATCATGGAACACAGAGTATCACTTCTTAGCTCTGTAGCTTCATGTACGCCCACATGGTTTTAGTCAGCTCAAGCACGAACCCCTCTCATGATAAGCTATGTGCAACAAGAAAAAGAGACAGTGTTACAATATGCCAAAGAAACATCAATGTACTTCATATTTTCCCTTGTGTTATACTGTTTATGCTGTTCATTGAGGGGGTCAGAATTAATGTGGTGTGACAGAAAATTAATGTGGAAAATAAATATAGTTCTACAGTGCAAAAAAAGAAAAACCATCAGCTTATTTTACACCAAACATTTCCATTCTCTTTGAATGAAAGATGGTGAATGATTATTTTGCTGTTCATTGACTGGGCGTGCTGTCACATCATCTATCCCTGTTGATTGCAGGTTAAAGGCACTGGTTTCTACAGGAGGCCGGAATGTACAACTTGCATGTGACTGGTAAGACCCTTTTTCATTTCCTTAATGCTGTAAACAGTCATACCAAATACATACCGCCCTCAACATTGATTCCTTCCAACTGTGTTCTGCTGCCTCCCACTGGCAGTACTGTATTTGTGTCCCGTCTTAACGCTCCAGGAGGATCATAGCACAACACTGTTCTTGCTTTAGTCTAGCCTTAGCCTTAGACGTGCATTTATGACTTGTATTTATTCAATGCTGTTTTCCTGCATTAATCCAAAAAGCCTAGGAAATGTGTTTTGATGCATTTACATTAGGGCTAAAAGTAAATTATAAGATCTTACATATTTCATTGTTGAGTTTTTGCCCTTGAATGCATTATATATATATATATATATATATATATATATATATATATATATATATATATATATATATATATATATATATATGAACCATTTTGAAACTTGCATTTTAAAAAGTGTTTATACTGTAAAGAAAAATTTAAATGCATTAATAATTGTCTTGGTACTCTGAATCAAAATCAGATTGAATCATGAGGTCCCTAAAATATAGATAAAATACATAATGCTAACTGCTAAAACATATTGTTCTGTCATGTAAAAATGACAAAAAAAAATTACAGAAAAATATGATGGATCATTCGTATGTCAAATGCCTTGAATGTCACGTTATGATTTTGCGTTCTGAAAATGTTGTTACATATCCACTCTAAAGTCATTTGGAATGTGTATCTTGCACTTTCCTGGCGCACATTGCATAAGAAGCCCATTAGAAGTGGTAGCCACTCTTCCAGCCAATTAAAAACAGCAGTGTCACTTGGTCCCAGTCTTATTCACTGTCAGTGGTGGAAGGAGAGGATTTAGAGCCATGGTCTTTCAGTATTACTGTTTATTGTGATTTATGTAATGAAACTGACATTAGCATGCTCTTGAGCAGCATTGTGTATATACTCCCCATGTCTGTGTAAGTTTCCTCTGGATTCATGCAAAAATTGCTAGCAGATCAACTGGCAACTCTAAATTGAGAATTAATATGTAATTAATAATATATATATATATATATATATATATATATATATATATATATATATATATATATGTATATATATGTGTGTGTGTGTGTGTGTGTAATTAATAATAATAATATGTAATTAATATTAATAAATATGAGAGAATTAATTAAAATTCTTTGGGTTACCTGTAGTACCATAACTATAATTTTCTGTAATATACTGTAAAGATACTTGAGAGATTTGTGATCTGTTGATCTCCCCTCTGCAGGCTTTTCTCCCATGTAGATGACCCTTTTCTGGACGACCCCTTACCCAGAGAATATGTACTGTACTTACGGCCGAGTGGCCCTCTTCAGAACCAGCTGTCTCACTTCTGGCAGCAGTCACGCCTCACCTGTGGCAAGAACAAAGCCCACAACATATTTCCTCACATCACGCTCTGTCAGTTCTTTATGGTGAGCTTTTTATGGTAGTTTATTTTCATACCTTTTCTTTGAGATAATATTTTTGTTCCATGCTATATGTATATAGGTTGGCATGGTGGTGTAGTGGGTAGCATTGACAACTGATAGTTCCAGGTGCCCCAGTTTGATCCCCAGCTTAGGTTACTCTCTTTGTGTAGTTTTGTATGTCCTCCTCATGTCTATATGGGTCCCCTCTGGGTTCTCCAGTTTCCTCCCACTCCCAAAAGCATGCCGCGACTATAAATTGACCCAAGGTATGAATGGATGTGTGATCGGACTTCAGCTTATATATATATAATATATAAATATATATATATATATATAAATCACCACATAATAACAAAATGACACCAAACATTACATGCAAATATACTGTAATGGCATACTTACAAATCATTGGCAGCTTAAATGTTTTGATGTGGGAATGTCATTTTCTCTGCCCCTCGTTCCTAAGTGCATATTACTATTATATCCAGTCCAACACAGAATTTCTGCAAAAAATCCACTGAATGTCTAACACAAGTTTGAGGAGAAGTGATGGCCTCATTCATACTATTGTACTAAAAAGAAACAAACTGTGTTGCTAGAATAACATACCTCTAACAGTATTTTGGTTCTAGATTGCTGGTGTTCATTTGAGTAGTTGACCATTACCATGAGTATGCTCATAATTTCTCATATTTCTCTCTTGCCCCAGTGTGCAGACAGCAAGGTGGAAGCTCTGTGTGGGGCTTTGCAGTCCACAGTTAATCAGTGGAGAGGCCGCTTCCCTAGCCCTTTGCCCTTAGAACTCTACACCTCTTCCAATTTTATTGGCCTCTTCGTCGAGGAGCAGGTGGCTGATACCCTGAAGAAATTTGCTTTCGACTTTGCTACAGAAGCTGCCACTAAAGCAGGTAGAACTAGGGTGTAAAGAGTAATTGATTAGACACCATCCAGCAGTCTATATTTGCTGGATCACCAACCTTAGTCTATATTTGTAATTATAGTAAGTTGCACCGATTCAGAATAACATGTATCAGGCAACAGTTTGGAGAAATTCATGGCTGAATCATTACAGGGATCTTTGGTAGCCCATTATGACTCACCCACCTCTTTCAAAACTGTTACATTTATTGAGACATTATCAAAGTCATTTTTTTGCCCTGTACATTTCTATTTCCCTCTCTTTCTCTCCTTCCATGGTTCTCTGTTCTTGAGAGTCCTGTGAAGAAGGCCAGTCCCATTAACTTTTTTTTCTGGTTAAAATTTAGCTGCTTGCAAAACACTGAATAATATTACTTCTCATTGTAAATAACCATCATGATGAATCACATAATAATGAATTGTTCACTGATTTAAATGATCACTGTACAACTTCACCACATTTGAAAGGAAATGAGCTTGAAAGGATGTGAGCTAATGGAAATTTCTCATCATCTTACAGATGTACAAGTGGAGCCACAGAAGAAGCAGCTGCATGTGACTCTAGCCTACAACTTTCCAAGCAGCCATTTGGCTTCCTTGGAGAAATTGGCAAGAGGAATTGAAGTCAAGCTCAGTTGTGATTGGCTTGCTGTTCTCTTCTCGCGGGATATCAGATTTGCAAATCATGAGGTAGGTTTTGGAGAGTAATCCTGAATGTGAAAGACCGTTCAATGACTGTTTGCATCATTCTGGTTTTATTAGACCCAGATTACACAATAGCCTACACAATTCAGGGCTAAATAACTGTTGATGTAACATACTAGCTATACATAGTCCATGTCTTGAACAAAATATGGATATGTCTAAACACTCTTCTCTCTTTGTTCCCAGACTCTGAAGGTGATGTACCCATACATTCCCCAGAATGAAGATGAGCTGGAGCTGATACCAGGGGACTTTATTTTCACCTCTCCAGTGGAGCATATGAGCACCAGTGAGGGATGGGTGTACGGCACCTCTCTGAGCGCAGGGCTTTCTGGGTTGCTTCCTGAAAATTATGTTAGTCGGGCTGATGAGTGTGACACTTGGGTCTTCCATGGGTGAGCATGTTTAACACTCACAATCTGTCTACATAGGAATGAATAAAATGATTTCACTTAGAGAAGTAATTCATTCAGGGTTACAGTCAGGGTTACAGTCAATCCTTAACTTATTCCAGGAACACTGGGCATGATGTGAGAGACATTCACTTACTCATTCACACACACACACACACACTCACATACTCATTCACACAGTTTAGTGTAACCAGTCCTCCTAGTGGCATGTTTTTTGGGCAGAACCTGAACGAAATACATGTGGGCGTAGGGGAGAATTCGCACAGAAATTCTACACCTACAGTAAATCAAGCTTAGGATCGATGTTTTGTATGATAAAAAAATCTGTTACTTTTATCAATATAAAAAGAGCTAAACATAATCTCAGATCCAATGACTGTTCCACTGTTGTAGTATTGTCTCATGTTTAAGAATCAGAGGAAGGTTACTGTTTTTCATTATACACAGGTCACACTCATTCTTCAGTGCCTTGCCTTCAGAAAAAAGCAACAAAGAGAGCAAATCATTGGATGGGCTGCTCAGCATTCAGTGCCTAGATAACTCAAAAGCTGGAGACTCATCTATTATGAATGTGGTCTGCCAACCTATGCAGGTGCCATTTTTATTAAATCACTTGCTATCAGATAACATAATAATTATGATGTTAAATGTATTGTATGCTATACACACATATAATTTAACATTTCTTCAACAGCCAAGCATAGTATTATCAAATTCATCTTAGATTAAGAAAGCTCGCAGAGGATTCTTGCACTGAGGTAAATAAACATTAAAGTGAAGCTGTGTAGTTTGACTGCTGAATGCTTTGTGTTGGTGCAGGTACTCAGAGTTAACAGTCACTCTCAGGCCCCTAAAAGAACCCTGTTTGTATGTCGTCATGGAGAGAGGATGGATGTGGTGTTTGGGAAACACTGGCTCTCACAGTGCTCAGATGCCAAAGGTAGTGGGACCTATACCACTCACACAAACTCTCTCTCAAGCACACATACACATACCATAGATAAAGAGTGTCTAATTTGGTCTTTCTGCAGGCAGATATGTGCGAAGTAACCTGAACATGCCCCCTTTTCTGCCTGCATGGGGTGGAAAGCGAGATTATGACATGGACGCTCCTATTACAGTGTTTGGGGCAATACAGGCCAGAACTGTGGGTATGTGGGAACTTTTCGTCCTACAGTTTTTTTTTTATTTGTTTTTTTACATAAACAGTTCAGAGAAGCTTTGAGTGTCTGAATGTGTGTTGCAGGTGAAGCATTACTGGAGAATAATACTATTATTGACTTTGTGTACTGCTCGCCCAGTCTCCGTTGTGTCCAAACAGCCCACGAGATTCTCAAAGGTAATTGTTTAATTAGTCATTTTTATCCATTTTTCCACTGCAGCATACAGTGTTGTAAAAAACTACCACAATTTTACCCACCAAATATGTATTTATTGTATTAAAATATATATAGTCACACATGTGGATATTATGACAAATTTCAGTCAGTAGGCCAAATATAAGCTCTGGGGTTACTGGGTCATTGTCACAGCTCAGTCAGATCAGAACTCAAATTCCCAAGATGCAACTCTCACTTCTCATGCACGCATGCGCTCACCATCCCCAGAGTTCTGATCAGACACACCTGGCACCAATCACACACACACACACTCTCACCGCTAGTACTTAGGGAAGTCATTCACCCAGAATCTCTGCGAAGTATACGCTCAGTCAATTCGTTTCTCTGCGATACCAAGCCATTCTAGTTAGTTTGTCTTCGTGTTATCCTCGACCCTTGTTTCCGGTTTCGACTACGCTCTCTGCCTGACCCCGTTTGTGTTGTTCGTCCGATCGCTTGACCTTTGCCTGTCTTACGACTACGTTTCTTGTACTTCCCGATACCACGCTCTACACCTGCCGCCCGCTCCTGCTTCCGTGCCAATTCGAGGTTCGTGACAGGTCATAATGCATCTTTTAACACAGTTGACTATAGAATACTTCTAGCCAATTTAGAAAATAGTGTAGGACATTCTGGAACAGTCCTTAAATTGTTAAGATAGTATTTTGAAGGTCAGGGTCACTTTGTCATCATTGGCATGAATCCTCCAAGGATCAAGTCCCTTTCATTTGATATTAGGACAAATCCTACACAACAAAAAAATTACTTACCATAATTATGGTATATATATTCAAATATATATTGCTGTCTCACCAAATGATTATGGCCCAGTAGATTTGTCTGTAAGTCTGGGGTCACTGTGGAAAAAAAATATAACTAATTAAATAAATCAAGAGTTGTTCCACTTTGTTTCCAAATACACAGAATATTCTATTTGTCAGCAAAAAGGTACAGCTTGGAAATAGTCCACATACAGTGCTGTGAAAAAGTATTTCTTTGATTTCTTATGTTTTTGTGTATATCTCATACTAAATAGTTTTAGATCTTGAAACGAATTTAAAACAAAGGCAACCTGAGTAAACACACAATAGTCTTTTTATTTATTAATTTTTATTTAAGCAAAGAAATTTATCTGACACCCATCACCCATGTGAAAAACTAATTGCCCCCTTAAACCTAAAATCTGGTTGTGCCGATTTTAGCAGCAATAACTGCAACCAAATGCTTCCAATAACTGGAGATCAGTCTTTCACGTACTTCTAGGGCTAGGATTTACTCCTATGCTTTGGATCATTGTCTTGCTGCATAATCTGGTTGTGCTTGAGTTTCAATTTACAGAATGAAGACCGGACATTCTCCTTTAGGACTTTCTGGTAGAGAGCAGAATTCATGTTTCCCTATTCATGTTGGAAAACTTTTTTGCTTCAATAAATAACATTATCATTTAAAAAATGTATTTTGTGTTTACTCAGGTTGCCTTTGTTTTATCTTAGATTTTGTTTTAATTCCTGAAACAATTTAGTATGAGATATACACAAAAACAGAAGAAAACAGGCAAATACTTTTTCACTGTAGTCCCTAAAAACCACAGACCAAGTACAAAATTGGTGTTATAATAGACTGAGATCTTACCAAATCAGCCATCCTGTGTCTTAAAACACATCTAGAATCAATAATGTACTGTATTTTACCAACAAGACCTAGAGAAATGCATCCATGCTTTTATTACAAGCAGGATTAACTTCTGTAACTGTAACTCTTGATTGAACTTTCCACAAAAAAATAAACTTATTTGAAATGTTACTGAAAGATTTCTAACCAGTTTCAAACAAGCAGAGCACATTACTCCAGTTGTAAAAGGTTAAAACAAACAAACAAAAACACTATTTATTTTTGCCTACTTTGCACTTTATTTTCTGCATTGTCCTTTCAATAAATTTTTCATTTATCTTCAGTAACCACCTCAGGTTCATGATGGATCTGGAGTTTATCGAGGGATACTGGGTCAATCCATGCATTTAACTGTGCACACATACATTCATATACACATATTCACACCTAGAGTCATTTTAGAAGAGTTAATCCACCTACTGTCATGTTAACTGAAGCTGTAATAGCCTAAATGTATAATTACATGGACTTGGCAAGAAATAAAATGAAAGAAAAAAAAAAAGTGTTAATGAATGCACATAAAAGAACCTTGCAACTAGGCAAAAGTACTCATCACGCCACAGATAAACCCATAATATTGTTCCTCAAGGTGGCACTATAGGTTTTATTTTAACACTTGGAATCTAAAATGTTGCCCAGTGTAAGACCATGTCAGGATTACATTAACATACAATATACCTTATTGTATACCTTTTTTAATGATGGATGATATTTTGACTTATCCATGAATGCCTTTAAAATATAGTAAATGATGGAAAATTCTCATTTTGAATGTGTGTAATCAAATTAAAGAGTTTGACTATGCACAAAAAAACCCTTTTTACCCCCTTTCCAACGTACAATGATTTTGGCCTCGTTGTTCCTTTCCATGTACAGGTATGAAGCAGGAAGCGAAGTTGAGGATGCGAGTGGAGCCGGGGTTATTTGAATGGACAAAATGGGTCTCTGGAAATTCTTTACCTGCATGGATATCACCTATAGGCCTTGCTGCAGCCAATCTCAGTGTTGATACAACATACAAGTACAAACAAATCACCTGATTATTATTTTATAGTACTGTATTTTTATATCTACATGCCATGAAACTACTATCAGAATCAAATATAAATCATCAAAGGAAATATTTATATATTCACAGACCTCATATACCCATTACTAAACTAAATGTGTCTGAGTCCTATGACACCTACATGAGCCGCAGCTACAGGGTGACCAAAGACATTATGGCAGACTGCAAAAATAAGGGTAAGTACCAAATAAGTGTGCTTCCTTAAACAGTTTATGGTTGTGCTACAAGCAAGTGCTCAGCGTGCTTGTTTATCTGCTGATAGGAAACAACATTCTCATTGTGGCCCACGCTTCATCTCTAGAGGCCTGCACCCGCCAGCTCCAAGGCCTCACCCCACACAGTGCCAAAGAGTTTGTCCAAGTCGTCAGGAAGGTGTTTATGTTTCTTTTTTTCTTTCTTTCAGAATACTATCTGTAGCTTTTGACAACCTTTTTAAACTCAACCTATCTATGAACATCAATTAAGAAAATAGCCCATGGTGCACGATGCGTCAGACATGCCCACACGATTCCAAACAATTGATTTGACTCTTGTGGTGTTGCTTGCCTGTTTGGTGGTTTGGGATCAGCCTGATTATTTGATCATGACAAATCTTGCCTTTAATAGACATATTTTCCTGTTTGATGTGTACTGTAGCCAAATTCCTGTTTTCCTACCAAAATTATGCTAATATTAAAATGTTAATTTATCTTACCAGATTCCATATCTAGGTTTATGTGCATGTGAAGAGCAAGACACTGGTGTGTGGCAGCTGGTAGACCCACCTATCCTCCCCCTCACACATGGACCCAATCATAGCTTCAGCTGGAGAGAGACTCTACAGCAGGAATGACATTCCCTGACCTTTCTGCTAACAACTCTGGAGGGCTGTGCATCCTGCTGTCTTAGGTGCACTGGAACGCAGATCAACATTTTTGTGCTTGTGTGATTAATCTCTGGGAATTTAACATCATGTTTTATGTTTACAAGTGGAATAGGGACAGTAAACTGATGGTTGTATTTTATTTAAACATGTGATAAGGTTATTTTGGATTCAGGATATTCTCAGGGCATTGGTAATCACTCTTAATAGGTGAGGCACAAGACCAATGGCACAAATGGCATAATTCACCCAGACTGTCTACAGACATGACTTTGGGATCAGAAGCATAAAACTGATAAAAACTAAATATGTTTTGTGTAAAATTGTTCCTTGGTCTCTCAAAAATATGATTGGGAGGGTAATATCTGCACCTCTCTTAGCACTTTTGATAATCATGCTATGCATATTAACTTGATCAAACTATAACATGGTATTAAGGCACTGCTTTGTGATTTACATTTAATTTCTGTAAGTAAATAAAGGCACTTCACTAACAAGCAGCCTAACAATCTTTTGAATGCACAAATATGCATAAGGTCTTGCTAGCTAAAATGTTGGTTAATTATAGGGGAAAAGGGACCCTGTTGTCCTTCATTATTGGATGAAAAGTTGCATTGACATGTGACAGCTGGATGAACACCAAGAAGAGCGCATGCCTTTAATGCAATGGTTTTGTTCGGTCTGCATGCAAAATCCAGACAATTATTTTTTACTAGTTTTAAGTTTCCTATATCATTTGGTGCCTCATTGAATATACAGTTAAATGCAAAAGTTTGCATTGGTTTCTTTGTGTTTTGCTATTGAAAACCTGGAGTATATTTTAAAGCAATTGAATTTTCTTTATTAGCAAAATCAGAAGTTGTGCTCTGGTTTAATCAAATGCACTTTTCGATTTAAACAAAGAGACCTCTGAAGGCGTGTTGTGGTATCTGGCACCAATATGTTAGCAGCAGATCCTTTAAGAGCTGTAAGTTGCGAGGTGGGGCCTCTGTGGGTCAGACTTGATCGTCCAGCACATCCGACAGATGCGTGATCGGATTGAGATCTGGGGAATTTGGAGGCCAAACAACACCTTGAACTCTGTCATGTTCCTCAAACCAGTGTGACAGGGCACATTATCCTGCTAAAAGAGGCCACTGCCTCATACCACTGCAGGTGAAGTGAACGGGTGTACTTGGTCTGCAATAATGTTTAGGTAGCTGGTACATGCCAAAGTAACATCCAGATGAATGCCAAGATTCAAGGTTTCCCAGCAGAAGATTGCCCTCTGCCTGTTTGCCTTCTTTCCATAGTGCATCCTGGTGCATTCTCTTCTGGTCCATTTATTGACATTTACATTTATGGCATTTGTCAGACGCCGTTATCCAGAGCATTTATCTCATTTATACATCTGAGCAGTTGATGGTTAAGAGCCTTGCTCAAGGGCCCTGTGACTACTTGGCAGTGCTGGGGTTTGAACTCATGACCTTCTGAGTAGCCCAACGTCTTAACCACTGAGCTACCACTACTACCTGTCTTACCCAGGTAACAGGCCACCTTTTTCCATTGCTCCCTGGTCCTGTTCTCATGCTCACATGCCCACTGTAGGTGCTTTAAGTGGTGGACAAGGGTCAGCATGGACACTCTGACCGGTCTGAGGTTATGCAGCGAGCTGCAATGCATTTTGTGTACAGGCAGGTTTCTGTCATAGCCAGCATTAATTTTTTCAGCAATTTGTGCTACAGTAGGTCTTCTGTGGGATCGGAACAAACGGGCTAGCCTTCACTCCCCACGTGCATCAATGAGCCTTGAGCATCAACTTATAGAACTGACTGTTCACTACCTAATATATCCCACCCCTTCACATTTGCCACTGAAATGAGATAATCAATGTTATTCACTTCACCTGTCAGTAGTTTTAATGTTGTGTCTGATCGGTGTACATCTTGTGACCGCTTTCTGATAATGAAAGGACATTTGTAAAACTGTAAAAAAAAAAAAAAAAAAAAAGGCTATATACAGTATTTAAGTCAGTTTTACGGTAGGGAAAATGTGCTTCTTACTTGATAAACTTTGGGTTTAATTACATATGATATTATTGATCTGTTAAGCTGTTAGGGCTCCAGCCAAATTTGACAAAAATTCTTTACAGATCTGCACAATGCACAGCAGTCATTCAAGGCTTAAATGAAAGACATTTACATTTACATTTATTCATTTAGGAGACGCTTTTATCCAAAGCAACTTACAAATGAGAAAATACAAGCAAAGTGATATATCAAGCAGAGAACAATACAAGTAGTGCTACCATACAAGATCCATTAATTGAGTTCCAGAAGAAGCAAAGGGCACAGAGTAGAGTTGTAAGTGCAGTTGATTTATTTAAATTTTTTTATGAGTTGGTTAGGTGTTCACGGAAGAGGTGGGTCTTTAGCTGTTTTTTGAAGATGGTGAGAGATTCTGCGGTCCGGATTGAGGTTGGAAGTTTATTCCACCACTGAGGAACAGTTAGTTTGAAGGTTCTTGAAAGGGACCTTGAGCAACGCTGAGTAGGCACTACTAAGCATCGGTCACTAATCGATCGCAGGTTGTGTGAGGGAACGTAAGCCTTCAGGAGAGAGTTGAGGTAGGAGGGTGCTGTTCCAGACAAGGTCTTGTAGGTGAGCATCAAGACCTTGAATTTGATGGGAGCGGCTACAGGAAGCCAGTGGAGGGAGTTGAAGAGGGGTGTGACATGGGTTCTTTTGGGCTGGTTGAAGATGAGGCGTGCTGCAGCATTTTGAATCATCTGAAGTGGTTTGATGGAGCTGGCTGTGAGGCCCGAGAGTAGTGAGGTGCAGTAGTCCAGTTTTGAGATAACAAGAGCCTGGACTAGTATCTGTGTAGTTTGTTCGGTGAGGTAGGGTCTGATTTTCTTGATGTTGTTCAGGATGAACCTACAGGACCATGCAGTTGTTGAGATGTGGTCTGAAACACAGCACTTAAAATTAAATTGCGTAATTGTCCGAGTTCATATTAATTAATTAGTCCTATTAGTTAATGTTAATAAACTGTAATTTATTCAGTAGTTAGGCATTTGTGGAAAAGCTATAGCCGGTCATAAAAAATATTTGTGATTAAAATACAAATGCAGACAGAAATACACTCAATGTCCACTTTAATAGGAACACCTGTACACCTGCTCAGTTATGAAGTATTCCAATCATTCAGTCGTGTGGCAGCCGCACAATGCATAACTGCGTAAATGAGCAGGTGTACAGGTGTTCCTATTAAAGTGGATGGTGAGTGTACAACACTAATACTGTATACTATTAGTTATAAAGTAAAAACAAAACAAAACAAAAAACACTCCAAACATGACAGCTAGGTCTAACGTAAATAATAAAATGAACAGAAACGTATGTCAAACTATAACATTTGCACATTGATACTGTCTTTGCCACCCCACACAAGCTCTGTGTCCCACCTTTGCCACCCCACACAAGCTCTGTGTCCCACCTTTGCCACCCCACACAAGCTCTGTGTCCTACCTTGGGCAGAATTTTGTGGCTCTGACATTGATTCTACCCTCAAGTCTGTTACAAACTTGCTGAGAAGGGTTTCTAACATGGAACTCTTTAAATGCAAAAATGAGGAATAGACGTTTTACACATCACCCTCAAAGGGTTGCAGACCACTAATCAGGGCAAGCCTTATGTATTTTTAAATCTTAGAAAGAGTTGGATTAGATTACAAGCTAGATGGTAGGTTGTCTTTGCAACCAAACAAAATCCTGTGGTAGGGAGAGAGACAGGTGAAGCTCTTTTTGGGATTTCTTACAAATGTTTGTACACAGCAGTCTAAATATTCATATGCAAAGGATTTATTAAGAATAGGAGAATTTGAAGAGACTACTGAAATTTCCTGAGCATTTGTTCTTAATGTTTGACCTACTTGGAAACCGGATGCTGGAGTCAAAATCTCTAGAGGGCAAATATGATTTACGTGAGGAGCTGTCTGAAGAATATTTTGCTTAGACAGGAAAACGTTATTCTGCGTTCATGTAGCTGTCCCAGGTGATGTAAATGGTAAGGGATTTAAACACAGCCAGGACACTTAGTCAGGTTTTCAATTCTGTATTATTCTGTATATTATTCTGTATATGTTCAGCAATCATTAAAAAAAACATCCTCATACTCAACTTAGAAAGTTGTAGTAAAAGATAACATATATATATATATTGTATGTATTTCATAAACTGCTGATCTCCTGTGAATTTCACACACAACTGTCTCTACAGGTGCGTCACAAAAAATTTGAATATCTTGGAAGTTCATTTTCTGAGCCTTTAATCTCTCAGTCTGGTTCAGTACACACAACCACAATCATGGGGAAGATGAAAGTAAATTTTGCATTCCATTTGGAAATCAAGGTCCCAGAGTATGGAGGAAGAGTGAAGAGGCACATAATCCAAGATGCTTGAATCCAGTAATCCAGTCTCGAAATGACAAGAGACTGAGCTAGCACCTGAGTGGCCTGTATGGATAGAAATGTATGAATCCTTCTGATGTTGTAAAGGAAAAATCAACATGAGCATGTCAGATTAGCAATGTGAGAGGAAAAGGACAGTTGATTGTCCATGGTTACCCCAAGGTAACTGAAGGTGGGATTCCAGAGTTGTCCAGGGAGATCACAAGATCCTGCTATGGTGATGAATCACCTGGGATGAACAGTAGTTCAGTTTTGCTTGGATTAGTTTCAGCTGATGAACTGCCATCCATGGTGAGATGTCTGCCAGACATGCTGAGATCTGAGCAGAACAAGAGGATCAGAGGGAGGGAAGGAGAGGATGAGTTGAGTGTCATCCGCATTGTTGAGTTGAGTGTCATTTGCATAAATTAACATACTTTTCAGAAGGTCGACATTTCTGTATTATAAATTCTTTATTCTAATATTATGAGATACTAGATTTTTGATTTCCATGAGCTGTAAGCCGTAATCATCAAGATTAAAACAAAAAAGGCTTGACATATTTGACTTTATGTGTAATGAATCTAGAATATATGAAAATTCCACTTTTTGAATTAAATTATGGGAAAAAAAAAAACTTTTCCATGATGTTCTAATTTTATGAAAGGCACATGTAGAGTTTACACAGACCGGTGCAAAAAACATTGCGTAGGCAACAGTTCTGTAGGTTGAAACACTTTGATGATAAGAGAAGTCAGAGGAAAATGGCCAGGTTGAGCTGCCAGGGAGAATATAATAATGCAAATAATCACTCTTTACAACCGTGGTGAGCAGAAAAGCATCTCAGCATGCACAAAACAACAAACACTCAGGTGGATGGGCTACAACAGCAGAATACCACATCAGGTTCCACTCCTGTCAGCCAATAACAAGAATCTGAGGTTATAATGGTCACTAATATAATATAATATAATAACGTTTTACCAATGGAGATAAATAATGTAAAGTAAATATAAGCCTCAAGGTTCAATGTGTTGTGTTATCTGAGATGATTTTTTGCTCACTGTGGTTGTAAAGAGTGCTTATTTGATCATTCTCCTCTATCCTCTCTCCTCAACAAGGCATTTCTGCCCACATAAGTGCTGCTCAGTGGATGCTGTTTTGTTTTTTTTCCACCGTTCTGTGTAAACTCTAGAGAATGTTGTACATGAAAATCCCAGGAGATCAGCAGTTTCTGAAAACTAGCCCATCTTGCACCAACAACCATGACGCTCTTGGCCTGTATCAGCATTGTTTTATACATTGCACTGCAGCCACATGATTGACTGATTGGATAATTCATGAAAAGCAAGGATGCAGGTATTCCGGTTAAAGTGGCAAGTGAGTATATTTAGAGACAGCTATAGAGTCATCATGATATACTTTAAACGTGATAAAAGAATGCAGGAATCTGAGGACTGATTTTCTTTTCTGAGTTGTATGTACACTATGCCCTAAGGTTGTAAAGGTTTGAAGGCTCTTTAATCACATTGTAATGAACCTGAGGCACTTTGATAAAATCCTTATAGAGTAATTACACAAGATGTAAGCAGCCTTTTTCTCCCTATGGGTCTTATTTGACACCTGTAGTATGGGCAGTTGGAATTTTCTTTAATTTATGCAGTGATTGGTGAAAGAAGTGGCCGATAAATGGCTGGGGACTTTCATTCCTCTAAAAATTCAAGTCATTATCTGAGATCTCCGAATCCCTGCAATCTAATAATGCTCTCAGTGTTCTTTTCAAGCTTTGAAACTAATTTGTGATTGATTGCTAATTATCAGTGATGGAGCCTCTCGAGACTGCACTTTCCCATTCCAGGCATATGTTCCTATCTTTAAACTGTTTTAAAGGGCCTATAACTTTCGAACGGTTGACTTGGCTCCCCCGGCAGAGAGTCAATACAGACCGGCCAGACAGTTGGGTGATCGTTGATGGCCTTTGCCAATACTGGAAATTGCTTCTCAACAAAAATAAACCAACTGACACATAATGTCTAGCCTGGTTTTGATAGTACTGTACTCAACACTCAACATGGTTATTGCTGTTATTGAACTTTGTATTGGGTATATGCTTAATACCTTCCTTCCAATGCACTTTGCTTGACAGATGCACATTCCTTAATTGTGTGATCATTGATTTCAGCTCCGGTCAGAGAAAGGGAGAAAGTGGAAGAGAAAATACCCTCCTAACGAGTGGACATATATAAGTCTTTTCAAAGCAACAAGAGCAGTGAGTGAAAAGGCTCTGAAGCACTAGGTCTCTGAGAATGAGGTACCAAGTGGCTCTTGGTTTCTAGAAATTTTCTTTTGCAAATGACATTTTTTTATCTGACAGTTCAGGCACCTCAGAAGTTAGTTATGAATCATGTTTTATGTTGGTTTATCACAGGTTAGGGCAGTCCCAGCTGTATTGGGACTCATTTGCACTGCTCGCTCAAGTGGAACTTCAGCTTGAGAAATGCAAAGGCTGTTGCTGACATGCAGAACATGAATGGGTGAGTGGTTTAAACATTTTGAATTGTTTGCACTCTGTGCACTTATATGACCAGTAAATCATTTGAGTAGTAAATGAGTGATAACCTGTACATGTGAATATTCTGTCTATGCTTAAAGTTCTATGTTAAGAGTTAAAGCACTGGTCTATTCTTCATATGCATATGTGTGCAAATGTGAACTACAAAGCGCATTTCATTTACTTATCAAATCCCACAGCTTCTTAGTTACTAATTTCAACTAGACAATTTGCTGTTTTACTTGACAAAAATTTATAGCTTTCACAGTACCGAAAGATACCAGCAAACCCAGATTTTGCTAGTAGTCTACTCAGAAGATCCAGTACCTTACAGTACCTTCAAGCCCCCTTTTTAAATTCAGTGCCAGTAGGAGGCAGTAGGGAATTACAGCAGCAGTGCTGGACCACTTTGTGTTCTTGCACATAGAGCAAAAGCATATACACTCACAGAGCAGTTCATTAGGAACCCCTGTACGCTCATTTATGCAATTGTCTAATCACGTGGCATCAGAATGTCTGGGGAAAAATGAGCTATCAATGATTTTGACCATGGCATGATTGTTGGTGATGATTGATCCTTCTGTCAAGCTACACATGACACTCCTGAGATGTCCGTAATCCTGACCCTTTCTGCTCTCCGGACCTGCCTGATCCATCCTGATGCCCTATTTCTGGTTGGAGTTCTCATAAACGGGAGGCTGCATTCTGCTACTGAGGACGGCCCCAAGCGTTGCAGCCTGGAGATTGCTGAGATTGCTGAGGATGGCACCTTAGGACTGTAATTACCACATACAGTTTCCTCGAGTCTCCTTTAGTGAACAGTGGATCATATAAAAACTATAATGAACTTCCCTTTACTTTCACACTATCCATTGTTGCACAGATGAGGATGGGTTCCATTTTGAGTGTGGTTCCTCTCAAGGTTTCTTCCTCATATTGTTTTAGGGAGCCGTCATCATTGAAGGCCATAATGAGTGTTGAATGGTCTTAAATTGATAAATGAATAGAACCTAATCTATATCTGGTGCATCTGTAGTGTATAGTGAGTTACCAAGGACAATAATGTTTCCCAATATTTATAAGATAAAACAAATTTTATACAAGATACAGTAAACTTACTGCACAAGCACCACATCAGTGCTGCATGCTTTGATGCATTTCACATTTCTGGTAGCATTGTTTATATTAGTCAAAGACAGCGACTTGTCCTTCATGTTTTTCTAACTATTATTCCTAGATTTATGTAAGGTATTTATGAGTTATATATAAAGGTGCTTTTTCTTTCCTTCATTTGATGAAGCATATAGTTTGAAGCCTTTCTTCAGCTTGATAGAAAGGGCTATGCAAGTATTCTTACTTATCTGTTGAATGTCATTGATGTTCATCTTGGGAGCTGTCATGGAAATTAGACAACACTCACAGACTCATCCTCTGAAGGTAAAAAGGTTTATTACAGAAAGATGGTTAATACAGGATAAAATAAAGCAGGATAGAGTAATGAGAGCGCTCTGAAGCCCTCGTACTAAACCACTACTATATATATGAAACGCAGAGTATGACATGGTTCTGTGTACCGATAAGAAGCAGTTTGAGGTAGATCAAACAGGCTTTGTTTTAGGATCTTGGACAGACGAACCTTGAACAGAAGAACATTTTTTTTTTTTGTGTCTCTGTAAGCAGATAAACATTCTGTACTGATCTCAGTGACATGACATGGCCTTCTTAGGCGTTATCGTCAGATGAACATGAACAAGAACAAACTTAATACAAAGTAAAAATTAGTAATTTCCTCCATTTTATCATTATAAAATATGATAACTAAAATTAACAGAGAAATTACATTGCTGTGAGTACATCAGAACTTCAGAATCCTTTCATGGTTCAACTGACTTCATCATAAAACAAATATAATGAAGGTGCTCAGGCTGTTTTTGTGGATATAAAGTATCCTGTAGTCAAGCAAGCTCATTTAGGGTGAAATGAGAATCGTCATGGTCAAAGGAATATTTACAATAGGTGTGAAATGGATGCCAATGGGTCATCATCGTCAGTGTCACTGGGAGAATCTGATACCCAGTCAGGTTTAGGATACAAGTCTGGTTGATCATCACAGGGATAGTAATCAGTCTTTGTCAACATCAGCATTTGGTCATTAGTGATTTCAATGAGCGTGAGAGACTGCTCCGAATGAGAGAAACAATACAAGGCAAAATGAGCAAGACAAGAAGAATTATTGCACCTATTGGTAGATAGACGGTTAATATCCACGAGCCCCATCCCCCGAATACTAAGTTCAGTCAATCAAACCCCATCTCGCTAGTCTGTGGAGGGTTGCGTTTTGCAGACCGCATGTGTTCAATGATAGAATAACCATTATGTAACTGCATGACGAGGGGACTTGTGACGTTGTGTGGGTAGCACTGTCGGCAATGATTCTTATGACCAAAGGTGATACAGAACGGTTTACAGAGGCGGCTAATATCTTGGCACATGGTCTTTTAACTACTAATTGTTGTCCAATCTGCAGCAATAGTCTACTAAAGAACTTTGCGGGCTTATGTGGGACCTATAGAAATCACGATGCCTTAGGCACTTAGTCCCGTCACCATGATCAGCTAAATACCAAATTTTGGTAAAAATGTGTGTGTCGTGCATTCTTTCTGCTGCAACGATATGATTGCCATGATTGATCATTAAGTGTTCCACCCAATAAACTTCAATATCGCGCTTTGGTTTATCTTTCCAGCCTAAGGGTGTACCCAATATCCCACCCCGCCCCCCCGATGTGCAGGTCGACATCTAATGATTTGTGTCTAGTCTGCTACAGTAGTTTGTGGTCAGGGAGCTTTGGGGCGTAAGAGGTGCGGTAGCAAACTCATGTCGTCTAACCTCTGTCCTGGTCACGTGGCTATATAGTACGTACTAATGAGGTTCAGTCCTCCTAAGAGTACAGTTTCCGTGTTGTCAACATTTTCTCCAAAAACTACATGTCCGTGATTTCGCAGGCTACTAGATACAACTTGGTGTCTTGTGTTGTGTAACCACCAAGAACTGGTATGAGAATGTGTGTTTGAGTGCAGTGTGTCATGTGTGTGGGTGTGTATATATGTCCTCCTTGAGGCCTCTTGATAGAGAATCACTTTCTAATCCTCCTGTTGAAGTCCCGTCTTCTCCAGCTCAATGCTTGGCTCTGGCACTCTCCTGCAGTGGCTTGCACGCATCCATGTGGATCTCTGGTTGACTTTCACTGCTGAATGAGTGACAAAGAGAACCTGGAATGGCCCAGACAACCTTGGTTTGTTCCACCTGGTCCTGCGGAAGTCCTTGATCACGATCCACTCTCCGGGCTGCAGATCATGCAGCGGACCTGTGGCTGGAGCTGGAAGTGCTGCCTTTACCTGCTTGTGGATAGAGTGCAGAGCAGAGGACAGGGTTGCACAGTAATTTAACATTACATCATCACATGCTGCAGCATCAGGAAGAGGAGCTGTCACAGGTCCAATTCCTGTATGTGGAGGTCTCCCAAACAGTATCCCAAAGGTGCTAAGCCCATCCTAAGCCTGTTTTAGAACAGCATTTGCTCAGTCTGTTTTTTTCTCTCTCTACCACCCCACCACTAGCTGGATGATATGCACAGTGCTGCTTTAATTCAATACCCAAATATTCACCCACCTACTTAAGGGTATGGCTCACAAAAGGTGTGCCATTATCACCAGAGATTATCATTATCACTACCGCGTCTGAGTCCTGTTTGAACGTAGGGATGTGGCCTTCTCTAGCATCAAACATCAACCCATGTTATGAGTTGCGCAAACAGCGTAAACAATTTTTTTTTTTTTTTAGAGTAATTTTAGAAACCAATGCTTTACCGCAACTATCATTCCCCCTTTTTTTCATTCAACTTTGAAGACTCGGACAGTCCTGGGGGCACCGCCGAACTCCATCAACAACCGTACAGCCTGCTTTGCGCCACACAGCCTTTTGCTGGTCCGCATAGCCTGTGCTTGCAGGTCTGAAAGCTGTAAAGAAGGAGTGATTATTTTCTTTTGAGTTTTGGGACCATAGATGCAGCTGCTTGCTTTGCTGCACTGTCCGCTCGAGCATTTCCTAGGAAAACATAGTCTAATTTGTTAGTGTGTGCATCACATTTGCATACTGCAATAGTTTTGGGGAGTAGGACTGTGTCCAGCAGCTCAGAGACTGGTTTTTGGTGAGCTGTGTGTGTTCCTGAACTCGTCAGGAAGTTCCTGTGTTTCCACATTGTCCACAAATCATGTACTGCCTCAAAGGCATATCTACTGTCTGTGTAGATATTTACTGACTGTCCCTCAGCATGTCTTTATGCCTCTATGAGGGCATTCAGTTCAGCTGCTTGTGCTGAAAGGTTTGAGGGGAGACTTCCTGACAGACCGTCTCGTGTGCGGTCACTACTGCATAGCCCACTCGATTTTTACCTGTCTCTGGGTCACGTGACGCTGACCCGTCCACAAAGAGGATAAAATCTGAGTTTTCCAATAGAACATCTTTCAGGTCGACTCTAGGAGAGCAGAGTTCGTTAGTCAGTACAACACAATCATGTGGTTCCCCGTCTCCCTCTGTTGGAAGAAGAGTAGCAGGGTTAAGGACAGTATATCGTTTTATAGTGACATTCAGCATGTTTAGTAGTATAGTGTTATGGTGCAGCCACCATTGGGTGGAAAGGTGTGAGGTTTTCTGTTCAAGTAGGAGTAACAACACTTCACATGGAACCAAGAGGTTCAATTCTAAGTAACCTACCAGGTTTGTGGATGACACCACAGCTTTCTCAGCTGCTGCTACTGCACTCTACTGTACACATGGGGGAAACTCTGCAGTGACTGGATCCAACTTACCTGAGAATGAGCTGTCCAACCTGTTGCATATGCCATCTCTCTGAGTGGTGCTTCTAGACTGGAATAGTTTAGAATGAAAGTTCTGCGATATGAACATATACCTAGGAAAGAGAGAACTTGTTTCTTCGTCAGAGGCTTGGGAATCTTCTGGATTGCAGATACTTTGTCAGCTAAGAGTTTCTTTCCCTTTGCAGAAATGTCATGACCCAAGAAATCTCACTTCTTTTTGTACATACTATAATTTGGAGAGACTGGCTTTGTGGCCTTCTTAGGCAAGATGCTGCAACAATTTAATGGTGTCAGTTTCACACTGTGCCCTGGAGAAAGTGCTAGAGGTGCTAAGCTGTCGTTTAGCATTTGGTTATATATTGTTAGTGACTCTCAATACCCTTAACACAAGCGAGTGAAAGTGTAAGGACGTCCGTCAAATATGAATGCAAACCGAAACTGATTGTCTTTATCAAGAGATATACTGAAAAAACACATTAGCTAAATCTACGACTGAAAACCATTCGCTATTTGCTGGAACCTGGCTTAATATAGTGTAAGAATTTGGCATGTCTGGAGCTCTCTGTTTGACTGCTGCATTAACCGCTTGCAAATCTTGTACAAATCTCCATTCATCAGGTTGTGGGGGTTTTCTTGCTTTCTTTACTGGAAATATTTGAGTGCACACTGACAAATCAGTCCAGGGAACAATGAACCCTGCCTTCAATAATGAATTGAAATCTGGTCCAATGTCCTCAATAGCTTCTGATTTAAGAGTGTATTGAGATTGTCTGGGACTAAAGTCAGATTTGGGCATGATCACGACTGGTGGTGCACTTTTAATCAGGCCTACGTCATGTTTCTCTTGGGCCCACAGCCTGAGAGGCACCTTCTTCAACTGTGGGTGTATTTCTAGGGGTGTAGGGCTTGTCCCAAGGTTCAGAAAAATTCCCTTTTCATGACAAATGACATCCTGGTTAACCTTGCACAATTCCTGAAAGAATTTTTCATAAACTCCCAGTGTTGGGCTGTACCACATGTTGGAGGTGGGTTTCTGTTCCCAATTTGTAATTTTCCCACTCTCACATAATCTGACCCACGGTCCCATGTTTTTCTACTGTTTGTTCTCTATTTTGGCTAATGACACGTGGGGCGCTGATTCTAGGATGAAAAATGCATGCAACTGAGTGTCACCCAATATAGTTACAGCTCTTCACTTTTTGGTATAGCTATAAACCATTCTTTCTCAAAATTAAAGTCTTTTCCTTCATGCACTTGCGCTGTGCAATGGAGGACAGAGGACAGCATAAAATCAACATAGGTGTCCTTCATCTTATCATGTGCCAATGTCAACAAACGAGCACAGGCCCTAGGCTTGTTATGCATGGACCATTGATAAACACAGCGCTCTGTTTCTTTAACAAATTGAGTCCCCAAAGATGAGTCATCAGTTATTGTTACTCCCTGGGGTGTGGACATAAAATTTAAGTGTAAAACACACATTGAGTCCCTGCCCAGTAGATTGACTGGACATGAAGATGAAATTAGGTCTAATACTGAATGTCCTGTTACACCCATGGAGTGCAGTTACCGTGAACTCGTTTTCGGGGATTCTTTTAATTCGCAGTGTTTTATTACTGAATACGTTGCTCCTGAATCTACCAAAATTGTGACACTTTGCCCATTAACTACAAGAGCTATACATGGTAACTGTGTAAAAGGAGAGACATTATAATTTAAAAGGTTAAGGGTCATGACTGGTTCAGACATTTGTGAATTGTCAGTCTGACTAATGTCGGATGTGGGTCTGTGCATATATTCCTGTTCTTTGTGAGCTAACTGATAGTTTGGGTGTCTGATGTCACCTCTTCTGTTCCCAGGTGCCTCACCCTTCCCTTAGCTCCGGCCTTCAGTTCGCTTCTGCTCTAGACAGTCTCCTGCAAAGTCCAACTTTTCCGCAGTTTAACAGTTTAATGTTGGTCCATAGCTCTGACGGCTGGGTCGTCCTCGTCTGCGTGCTTTTGGTCTTCCTCTCCTCTCCATCTTTCTTTCCTTTGCCTCTCGTAGGAGCTTCGCGCATGGATTGCATACCTCTCCACTTGTATGAGATTTCCGGTGTCACAGGTGATACATTGTTGTTTGATTATAGCGGCAATTTCTGGTTTAATGCCATTCATAAAGCTGTTTCTGAGATGTGCCTCCCATGCTGTCAGGTTTCTCCAAGCCTGAGTTTGCATATCTGAAGTTCATCCCCAAACATTTGTCTTCCTACTTTGTGGAGCGCCAGCAGATGCGTCATGCTGCTCCTGATGTCTTCCAATGTCCAGGGTCTGTGAACTAGCATAGGGCCTCCTTCTTTGGCCACTTCTAGCATTGGGGCATTTACCACGGCATGCACTGTCCCTTCTCTGTCTGATTTTGTTGGTCTGAAGCCCTCAGGCAGCAATGTTGTTGGTCCCTTCACTTGGGATCTCATGTGTAACGCCAACGGTGAAGCTAGGACGGCTGGAGTGTAGTTCGGTGGGGGTTGGTGGCTCAGTTCTGACAGGTTCGGATGGAGTGGGGTAGGCTGGGCCGCTTCATCATGAGGAGGTGCCTCTGAAACTGAAGGTTCCTCCCTCCTTACTGGCTGTGGGCGTCACGGTGGGGCGGAGTGCAGATCGGGATCAGCTTTCTGCAATTTAGCACACTGAGAAACAGATGAGGGCCCTGCCTGACATTTTTTCTTTCTTTTAAGTGCCTCGCTCTGCCGATTCAGCAAATGCCTTCCAGTCAGCCAAAAACTGCACTTTGCTCTTTGTTTTAGGGGTCTCTCTCTCTCTCCTTTGTCTCCAAATTAAGTTTCAGTTGTTCTAACTGTCTGAGGCTAAAACTACCTTTTTCTGGGAAAGCACATTCTTTAACCCATACATCATATTGATTCAAACATCCTTCCCCATAATTCACACGCATAAACATGATATTAGGATCAACATATGAGCACCCTGTCACAGGATGTCCGTTGCTATATGTTTTCCCCATATCATATTTTATTTAATTTTTTATTTTTACAGCTTCCATAACTTTCAAAGTTTTAATCAATTTGACGTGCTATGAAAATCAAGTGAATATGCATTCTCATGCACAGACAGAAAAGGTTCAAAATGTGTGCAAATCTCTAGACATTTAATTAATCATATAACTTATAGGTTCAATTGAGCAAACCTTAAGAATGTAAAAGAGTTTACCTGCGAGTCCACTTACAGCAGTTTGGTAGGACTTACAGTTTTCTCTTCCTTTCTTTTTTAATTATTATTATTATTATTATTATTATTATTATTATTATCTCAGTAAAATTTACTTGTGCATCAAATTTGCCAAATGTATCATGTACCGCTGATTTGATGGAATGAGTCAATGGGGCATGCCACTTGATAATAATCCGCCGTAAAAATACTGCGCCTCTTGCGCTTCTTAATAAGTACTCTCTTTACTTAATTATTCCTCGAAACGGACTATTTCCATTTATTTTTACCATTATCATCTCTCTCTCTCTCTCTCTCTCTCTCTCTCTCTCTATATATATATATATATATATATATATATATATATATACATTCACACACACACACATATATACACACACACACACACACACACACACACACACACACACACACACATACATACATACATACATACATACATATATATATATATATATATATATATATATATATATATATACCCGTCGGTATATATCTTAGTTTGGAAGCTGTGATCTAAGAAACACTAATCTCTCTGCCGTCGAAGAGGCAAAGTTCCTTGGACTTCTTTTAAGAAATTGCCTCCATGTAATACTTCTCTCAATGTAATACACACATTTCTTATATCATTGACTCCCTTCCATACAGACAGTAATACACAATGACTTTATAAAATTCTAATTTACCTTAAGGCTGTTTTTTTGATGATTTCTACCGGTCAGTGGTAAGGCTGCGTCGGTCTTTCGCTCTGCACATAAAGGGCAAACCGCCTGTGTGTCAATAGGGAATTCAGGGTGAAACTTCTCCACGAACGTCCTCCGGTTTGCTTGTTGTCCAGAAAAGCTGAAAGACTGGAGCAGCCCAGCCTTTGTTTTAGGATCTTGGACAGACGAACCTTGAACAGAAGAACATGTTTGTGTCTCTGTAAGCAGTTAACAATTCTGTACTGATCTCAGTGAGAGGACATGGCCTTCTTAGGTGTTATCCTCAGAAGAACTTGAAGAAGAACAAACTTCTTACAAAGTAAAAATGAGTAATTTCCTTGTGGATGGTGCTCCATCCACATCCTCGTGGATGGATAGCGTTTACCATGGTCTCTACAACCTCAGTTGTGAGACCAGAATCTATGAGCTGGTGCCCCTCAGGGGCCAGACCCATAGTTTCCATAGTTCTGTCCGAGGGTGCTAAATCAGCCCTCTGGCTTGAGACAGTAGATCCCTGTGGATGGAAATCTCCCAAAGAGTACCGTTGAGCAAGGAAATTATCTCGAAGAATCATATTCAAGCTGGCCAATAAGGTGCTACTAGCAGCAGATATAGACGGTCTTGGCGAACTCTCGCTAGAACTTGTGGGAGCAGAGCGATTTGGGGAAAAGCATATAGACGTGACCTCGGCCACGTGTGCACCATGGCGTCCAGCCCCAATGGTGCGGGAGGAATGAGGGCAAACCACAGCGGGCAGTGTGTTGTCTCCTCGGAGGCAAACACATCCACTTCCGCTTGTCCGAACCTCCGCCATATGGACTCCACCACTTGTGGATGGAGCCTCCAACCCCCGGGCACTGCCTCGACAGGATGTCTGCTCCTACATTCCGGCTGCCCGGAATGTACATTGCACTCACTGACAAGAACTTTCCTTCTGCCCAGAGAAGGATTAGTTGCACTTGCCTGAACAGGGGGCGTGAACGTAACCCTCCCTGGTGGTTGATATATGAGACCACCGCTGTGTTGTCTGACACAACTAGCACATGTTGACCTCTCAGCTGAGGAATTTCAATGCTAGGAATACGGCCCGCATCTCTAGGCGATTTATTTGCCACTCCAGATGAGGGCCGCTCCAAAGACCGTGAGGGACGCGTCTGTCATTACCGTCTTGCGGTAAGGAAATGCCCCTAGAGTGTGACCCGAGGCTAGAAACTGCGGGAACCTCCAAATACTCAGAGCACGTAGGCATTGCCGCGTCACACTAATTACTCTCAGAGGTTTCATCTGAGGATGAAACTTTTCAGCCACCACTGAAACGGTCTCATGTGCAATAGGCCCAACGGTATGACGTTGGCTGCTGCTATAAGGCCCAACAGTCTCTTGTAGAGACTGGAGGGGATACCCAGACCTAGCTTTATCTTGCTCAAAGTTGATAGAATCGATCCTATGCGTGTTGGGGATAGAAACACCCTCATCATAGTAGAATCCCATATAAACCCTACAAAAGTTGTCCTCTGCACTGGAGAAAGTATAATTTTCTTGAGGTTCAACCTGAGCCCCAAGGTCCTCATGTGGGCGAGAACAACATCTCGATGTTGAACCGCTGTTCCCTGAATCGTGCTAGAATTAAATATTCATCCAGGTAGTTTAGTACACGGATGTCCTGGAGTCGCAACGGAGCCAGAGCAGCATCCATGCACTTTGTGAAGGTGTGAGGGGATAAAGCTAGCCCGAAGGGAAGAACCCGAAATTGGTATGTGTTGTCTCCAAACGCAAGCCTCAGGAACTTCCTGTGGCTGGGTGATATTCCTATGTGGAAATATGCATCTTTCAGATCTATCGTCACAAACCAGTCCTCGAACTGAATCTGTGGCACGATAAGTTTGAGCATCAGCATCATGAACCTGTATGTCCAAAGAGTACGGTTCAGATGACGCAGATCTAAAATTGGCCGCATAATCCCATCTTTTTTGCGGACCAGGAAATAATGGCTATAAAAACCTCCCTCCCTTAGGGAACGGGGTACATGTTCTATGGCCCCTTTGTCCAAAAGTGAACTTACTTCCTGCCATAACGTCAGGCTCTGGTCTGTGCTGACTACTGTGGTGAGCACACCACTGAACCGGGGGGTTAAGCTATAAACTCAACCGGTAACCCTTTTCTACGGTAGACAGAACCCTTGGAGACACATTTGGCAGTAGTTTCCACCCTGCCCTAACAACCTCATGTCCCCTGATACGTCCCTCCACGGCCCCTCAGGACCGCTCTTCTTTGCCTGCTTGGCCTTCATGACCATTCTCAGATCAGGCCTAGTAGCAGAGCTGTGGCCGCCCGGTTCCCCTGGCTGTCTGCGGGGGTTGGCGGGCTGCCATACTCACCTTCTGGGTCTCCCTTGCACTAGTGCTGGCCCGGGCTCCACTCGTGGATGCCCAGGTGAGCTCGAGACAACAGGGAAGGAACTGGCTTTTTTGAATGCCGCCATATGTCGAGCTCACTCAGCAGGTCTGCTTGGTAGGCTTGCAACACTGTCATTGTCTGCAGTGACCCACAAGCAAGACTACTACTGCATAGGCTTGCCCACCAATGCCACGGTGGTCTTACACGGTGGTTTGGATGGCAAAGCCGGCCCCCCTAATTACCTGCCGTCAATAGAGAGAGGTGGCTCGCAAGCGCCTCCTCCACCTTCAGCATAGCTAAATAGCCATGCCGTTTATTCCCCACAATGGCCGAATAATCCAATATCGTGGGGTTATAAATAAGACATGCATGGTTTTCCCCCAGAAGCCTGATATTTTGTCATGCACTTCTGGAAGAAAGGGGAGTTTCTGGAGTGTGAGGGATTTGCTGGAGTGTGAGGGATTTTGTGAGGGATTTGATTTACTTTCACTGGGGAGAAAAAGGCTCATCCAGCCTTAGTAATCACTTCAAGCAGCTCTTTATATGCTGTTCTCAGTTTTTAGCACATCCTTCTGGCTCCTCGGAGTCAGAGAGGAATTATTACTATTTTTTGGTGTGTGTGTGTGTGTGTGTGTGTGTTTTTTCCACTTTTTTTCTTCTTCCCCTTTTGGCTTTCCATAGCGGAAGGAGGAGTCGCGACGCGACCTCCAAAATCCAGCTGAGAGCCGAACCCGGAAGACAAAGCAAGAGACAGAGCAGCGTTCCTTTCCGGCTCCATAAGCGATCCCGCGAACCTGAGCCGGCCCAGATCCGCGAGGCTCTGAAACCCAACTCGCTTCGGCTTCCGAGAAGAGCGCGAGTCGCGAGCCGAGCTGTTTAATGTAGCCATTACCATGCGCAGCCTCTCGAGGCTGCCATCGCATACTACACTCCTAAACACTTCACCCAGAAATTGTGCGCTTTTCCCAGTGATGAAACGGGAGCAAGGCGTAACATACTTCCTCGTTACTTACGTCTCTTTTCTCTTATGGCAGGACTATAAGTAGAGGCATGATTTTACACAAGCTTCAGATACCGTCACGCGCAAGGCGCTTCCCATACTGTTCTGGTAAATGCGACGTCGAAGAAGGGAACAAGAGGCTTATCCATCTCTAATATCATTAGCTAATTGAAGTCTATTAAATGCACAAAGCTAAATGTAAGTACTACTGTAATTGACACGGTGACTGGAATTATCCTGCATTAGCAAAGCTGCAGCTAGACAGCTAGCATGCTACCATCTGTGCATTTATTGCCTAAATCTGCCTCATAAATGTTCATACTGCATAGTCACTGCCAGCTAAAAAAAAAAAAAAAAAAAAAAGAGGAAGAAATGGAATTGGAATTAATTGCTTGGCCATTTGTAAAATCGTCCCCTCTGGAAGTATTTGAATGGCAAGGCCAATTCTTTTTTTTTTATTATTATTATTTTTTTATTTGGGCTTGATACCAAAAGATGACTAGGAGATGATGGATCATAATTTCAGCTTTCATTTTCTGGTATTTAAATCTAGATGTGTTAAAAAACTTAAGACATAGCACCTTTTGTTTGAACCCACCCACTAGTGATAAAAAGTGTTGGAACGTGACTGACCAGTGTTACTTGTTGCCCAGGTTTGCCCTATTAGATTGATTGTTTAAACAATTCATAGCTCTGAATGTCTACTGCATTTGTTGTTAAAAAAGGATAATCCAACATAAAGACCATAGAGCCGTCTATGGGAGAAAAGCAAGCCATTTTGAATCTGAGAAAAGATGGAAAATCGATCACAGCAATTGCACAAGCATTGGGCATAGCAAATACAACAATTTGGAATGTCCTGAACACAAAAAAAAAACCCAGTGGTGTACTAACAACCAGACATCAGACAGGTTGACCAAGGAAAACAACAGCAGTTGACAGAAACCTGCTGAAGTTGTGAGGAAAAACCCAAACACAACAATCAGTGACATCACCAACAACCTTCACAGGACTGGGCTATAGGTATCACAATCTTTTTTCAAAGTTTGTTTGTTTGTTTGCTTGTGTTTTAATGCCATGCCAGCTTCTATGGCTATTTTCATGGCGAGAAATGTCATATCCCAGCAAACCAGTGACTACATTTCCCATCCTGCACTGTGGCCTACAAACATGGACCGCAATTCCCAGAACACTCAGTTTCATTCTAATCACGCACACCTTCATCCAATCTCACACCACGCATAAGAGACTGTTTGAACACTAAGTCTCTGCAAAGTATTACGTGTGTTTTCCTTATACCAAGCCGTTGTTCATTGTGTTTTGTGTCCTAGTTTTGATTTTGTTTTTGCCCTCGTTTTTGATTCTTATTTTGCCTCGTTTATTCCTGTTTGCTGATCGCCTGAACTATTGCCTGTTTGTGACCACATCTATGTTTCACATTTGGATTTGTCTGCCTGTCTCTCATATAATAAAGATCTTATCTACATTTGTATCCCTCCTCAACTCCATTACGTGACAGAATACTTTGCCTCACCATGGATGCAGCAGGAAGAAGGAGGAACACCCTCCTTCTTACCGTTCCTGTAATAAGGAACACCCTCCCAAGGCTCAACTCCATCAAGCTTCCTCAATTTGTTGCCATGTATCCCCCAGAGCCATATGATGGATTTTCGGCTACCCTGAGTATTTTTTGTTCGAATGCCAATTATATATTTTAAGCCTGTAAGGGTCTGGCCCGTACAGAATCCAAGGGTCTTCACAATGTAACTCAGTTTGTGGGACTATTGGTAAAGGAGTTTGGGAGTTCAGAGTACACCCCCAACCTGGATGAGTTTTTTGGGGAGAGCCAGTCTCATGAATGAACCTGCGAGGCCATTCAACACCTACCACAAGACGACCTCCTCCCCGGAGCTCCAGCTCGAGACCCACGAGGTGGTCTCACCTGCTGAGCTCCAGCTGGAGGTCAACGTAGCGACCTCCTCCCCAGAGCTCCAACCTGAGACCCACGAGGTGGTCTCACCTGCTGAGCTCCAGCCAGAGGTCAACGTGGTGACCTCCTCCCCAGAGCCCAGGTTGGAGGTCAACAGGGCGAACTCCTCCTCAAAGCTCCAGCACGAGACCCATGAGGTTGTCTCCTCTCCAGAGCTCCAGCATAAAGTGAAGTTCCTGAACGAGGTCGACGAGACGGCCTCCCAAGCCACGTGCCTGTCCCAGGTCAACGAGACGGCGTCCCAAGCCACGTGCCTGTCCCAGGTCGACGAGACGGCCTCCCAAGCCACGTACCTGTCTCAGGTCGACGAGACGGCCTCCCAAGCCACGTGCCTGTCCCAGGTCGACGAGACGGCATCCCAGGTCGACGAGACGGCCTCCCAAGCCACGTGCCTGTCCCAGGTCGACGAGACGGCCTCCCAAGCCACGTGCCTGTCTCAGGTCGACGAGATGGCCTGCCAAGCCCTGTTCCTGTCCCAGGTCGACGAGACGGCCTGCCAAGCCCCGTTCCTGTCCCAGGTCGACAAGACGGCCTCCCAAGCCACATTCCTGCACGTTGCATGGCTGCTTCTGGCTCACAAGTCTAGAGAAATCTACAGAAACATTCTATATACCAATTCACAGAGAAGGACATACAGTCTAACTGAGAGGAACTTCATAATGCAGCAAGACAATAACCCAAAACACACTGCCAAAACATCAAAGGATTTTATGAGGGGGGAAATGTGAAAGATTTTAGACTGGCCAAGTCAATTTTCAAACTTTAACCCAATTGAGCAGCATTTCATTTCTGAAGAGGAGACTGAAGGGAGAAACCCCCCAAAACAAACAACAGCTGAAAGAAGCTGTGGTACAAGCCTGGAAAAAAAAAAAGAAAAAAGGATGCAACAATTGATGTTAGTGGGTCGCCAGCTTGACGCAGTTATTGCAAGCAAGGGATATGCAATACTTTTGGAGGGGACTGTATATGGAGTGTGTAGATCCGGGAAGGTATGGTACTTTACTTTAAAACTTTACGCTTGATTATATAATCATAGATAATCAAGATAAGTTGCTTTAGACATAGCTACAAAGATGAACATAAAAAGATAAACAAATTGTTAATCTCTACAAAATGCATCAAATTTCTGTAAATGCACATTAATGTTTATTAGCAGCCAGAGCATATTCAGATATCTAGAACTACTTTGTGATCCTTCCTGTCACAAGGCATACAAATCCCTGGAATTCTCATTACTTTGTCTGCTTTTGTGATCTAAGTTTTTGTCATTGCTAAACTGGGGAAATATTAAATGGATATATAAACTGAGGTAATATTGCTTGTTACAAAGAACGTATAGTGTAAATTGCCATTAGCTGGAAACAGACCAATATGATCAAAATTTGACTTTTTCTGACAGTAGTATATTTTGAATCTCTATTGAAAAAATATAAAAACTTTCTCAAAATGACAGTTTAATTTGTTATTTTCCAACAAATGTCTAAATACAGATGTTAGCTAAAGAGCCAGTTTAACAAGTACAATGGTAAATGCATTCAGTGTGAGTAAGATGTCTTAAGTTCTCATGATTTGATCATGTTTTTAGTCACATGTCACAGTAAAACTCATAATCCTAATCAGATATGTTTGTGAACAAATTGTGGCTGTCAAAATGTCTGCAATGCTCCTGTGGCATCACGTCATCATGAAATAAGAGAAGAGCACTGTACAGATAACAGCATAAGTTTGAAAAATCTTTAATTAACAATACAATGACGTTAATAACAAGAAATTTAGTCAGCAGAACAGAACTGACTGAATTAATTAGAGATAATTTCCCCAATTGTTTTAGCATGAACAGTGATCAGTTGAGTGAAGAGATGATGATGATTCTGAGGCTTATATTTAAATACTGTGAGTGACTTTGATAAGACAGAGACCGATGTAGATGATGCTGATAATCATTGTGATAACTTTGTGATCATTTCCCATTGTAAACTTTTAATTCTTTAAAATTTGGCAGTAATTTTATTTTCCCATAAGTAGGTTAGGTTGAAAATGTTGAAGTAGGTGAGCGTGTCTTTCAGTGGAATTGGAATGAAATCTTTAAGTGTGATTTTTCGGAGTAACCAGATTTTAAAATGCTACATGCAAAAAAGAATCATTTTGCTTACATAGTTCTCAGAACTACCTATATTGCAGATAATGCCAACATTTGACCATGTGTGAAGGGTTTCCCAGACATCCACATAAATGGGGATGGTGTTAATTGGCACATCCAAATGCAGAATTGTACTTAACCATTCACTTTAAACTTACATTCAATTTAAAACATTTTTTTGTGTCACACCTTGTCTGGCAACAGTATGCTATGGAAGGTACAACGTTCATTAAATTATATGGAAAAAAGTCAGATGACAGTTGTAACGAGATATAACTGAACATTCTATTTTAACCTCAAACATAAGTTTTTTAATGAGATTCATGGGTCATTGAATGTTGTGGAACCTGACCTTTGTAAAGCAGTAAATTTCCTAGATTTGTTCTGCTTGTAGTTTTTGTATTGAGACAATGGAGCCTGTTTGACTGCTTATGGGTATACATTAAAAAGGGCCGAGGGCTAAGGGCACTGGCTGCTTACATGCTAAGATCTCTTAAAACTTTTAATAGCCTTTATATTCAGGCTTTGAAGTGTCTTGAACTTAGTGCTTTTATTTTGGGTACCTTGTTGACAAGCCTCCACCCCCTTCCTCACCTCTATAGGTTGTATTATTCTGGTGCAGTCTGTGCACCACCTTCAGATCAGTGCAAGTGCACTCATCTGCCTTTGTTCCCTGTGGCCTTTGACCTTTCTGACAGATCTGCGGGCAAAGCAAAGCCCTCCATTTTTTAATTCCCCTTTTCTGCAGTCAAACAGAGGGAACAGACTGCAGTGGTGTCCAGCTAACCCCTTCAATTCCTATCAGTTTTTGTCACTTCTCATCTACATACCCCTTTCTACTGGTATCATATAATATGCTTTACTAATAAACCAGGTTTTTAAGGGGTTAAACTTGGGTTTACATTACAGAATTAAGTAATAGTAGTAAAATATTCAATGATGTGTCTATATATAGCAAAGTTCAGAAGTTGTTCTATTCTATATTTTGAGAGATGCTATAGGCTCTTCACATTTAGAAATGTTCAGTCAGTTCCATTGTTTCACTTCTCATGAACTTCTGCCATGCAAGAAATTCAAGCACTTACTTTTCAAGTGTTCCACCACATAAAGAGAACCAGGTTGATTAACAAGAGCTGATTAATGTGTGTACATCAACAGTGGTTTCAGTTTTATTTTAATGAGCAGCTGTGAACTGACAAACTGAGGTCAGGAAGAGGGGTAGAGAGAGAGGAAGTGATGAAAGTGGCTGGCTCAAAGAACACATGCTTCTAGAAAATTATGCCTTCACTGTACAACTTGTTTTGATCTGACAGTAAAAAGAGCCTTACGCCCACAATATACAGAATACACAATATGCAGTCAGAAGTGTGTAGAAGAAAAACCAAAATCAACCAATTACAGAAATATCCAAATAATAGATAAAAAGTAAAATAAGTTATTGGATAGCATTACTGCTGAAAAAATGAGTGGTTTTAGCATGTACTGTTTCATATCCATGGTGTATGTGAATGTATGTCATATACTTATGTCATATACATATACTTATATAACTATTAATTAGTAACATTTAGTGTGTTTAATTAATAAAACCTGGCTGCTAATTACTCTGTTAATGACTGCAGCAGTAAGAATTGGAAAGCTAGTTTGGAATTTGCAAAGAAATACCGAGATGAGCCACAAAAGTTCTGGAATCAAGATTAACCCCCAAAGGGCACGGTGTGGAGAAAGAAAGTCTCTGCTCATGATCCAAAACATATGAGCTCATTGGTCATGGTGGAGGTAGTGTCATGGCTTGGGCTTGCATGGCTGCTTCTGGAACAGACTCATTAATCTTTATTTATGATGTAACTCATGATGGTAGCAGCAGAATGAATTCAGAAGTCTACAGAAACATTTTGTCTCCCAGTCTACAGAGAAAAGCATCCAGTTTAATTGGGAGGAATTTCAGCATGCAGTGACCCAAAACATACTGCCAACATAACAAAGGGAAAAAGTGGAAGGTTTTAGACTGGCCAAATCAATCACCAGACCTTAACCCAATTAAGCATGCATTTCACTTCCTGAAGAGGAGACTGATGGGAGAAACAAAGAAACAACTGAAAGAAGCTGCAGTACAAGCCCAGGAAAAGCATCACAAAAAAAGAATGCCACAGTTTGGTGATGTCAGTGGGTTGCTGGCTTGATGCAGTTTTTACAAACAGGAAATGTGCAACCAAATATAAAGTGTTATTTACTTTAATTTCCTTTAAGACTATCTGCTTTTGCTATAGATGTTTATTTTATGGCATGTTCATTATTGAGTCAGTACAAAAAAATTTCCAAATGTTATTTTTCCAACAAAATTAAATGTTACAGAATAACATTTGCATGTCAGTAAAAAAAAGCTAATTTTATAACATTTTTCAGACAAAAAAAACCATAATGAAGCAGTTTTATATTAAAAAAAAGGAAGTGCGACGGCGAAGGTGTACAAAGTTTCCAGTAAAACAGAACACTTCAGTCAAATCTCCTTTGTCAGCTGTGCAAGTAGAGTGCTTCTGAGGCTATGGTAAAACCAGACTCTGTTTTAAGAGTCTGTATAAAGCCAAATTTACCTGTCTTGTTATTAATTGATTATAAAACATCTAACACATTTAAAGCTTTTTTCTAGATATTTAACTAATCTTAAGCTTGAAATTGTCTAATTTGTCACCTTAGTAATATTGTTTGACTTAAATCAAGATTAAAAAAAAAACCTCTCTAGGACACCATGAATTGATTAATCTGTTGAATGACTAATCAGCCTATGATTTTTATCCATTCATAGTTCAGACTGAATGTTGCACTTAGCTGTACTGCTGAGTCCTATTAAGCCTGCGAAGCTTGTTTGCGGGAAGGGGGGGCATGTAGGGAGGGACAGAGGCAGAGAGGAGGTGGGACCCAGAGGCTGGAAAGAAGGAAGTCCTATGTGTATAAAAGTGTCTTTTACTTCAGAACATGCTTGCTGAGGCTTGCTTGCCTCCCCTGAAACCCAGCCTCTAAATAGGGAGGTGAAGTTCTCCTGTATATATATATATATATATATATATATATATATATATATATATATATATATATATATATATATATATATATATATTGTGTAGCACTCTTCTGTCTAGCTCGCTCTCACTGTGCGCCTCATCTTTTTTACATCCTGCTGAGTGGGAGGAGGGATGAAGAGTGGATTCATCTAAAAAGGGACAAACAAATGAAAAAAGGAAATAGAAAACAAGTGTCTGAAGAGGTTTACCTCCCTTACACTGCCTCTGCCTCTGAGAAGAGGGAGAGAGAAACTTCAAACCAGAAGGTGTGAAATTTGAGGAAGAAGGTGAGGGACCAAACCCGTAGTCTACAATTTTGGTCAGTATTTTGGGTAGGGGGCTTTAAGGGAAAAGAAAGTCTGCTGGGAACATTTACACTGGAAAAAGATTCTGTGCTTCAGGTGTTTTTAGGACTGTACAATGTGTTCTGGGATGTTTCTGTGTGAATAGCTGTGATCTGTGATGTAACAATAGATATTTGACTTGACTATGGCTGTGTGGGTGTGACACGTGGTAGTGCCATGCTTATTTCACAAGCATGATAATTCTAGATACATTCCTACTTAAAAGTGTCTGAGCCTTCAAATCAAATCTTCATCAATTTTATATTTTATGTAGGGCATTGTTGTTGGAAATGCAGTGTATTAGTTAGATGTAAAATAACTATAGTTATCTGTAGAACTGTTCATAATTACATAATTAACAGAAAAAAGGATTTTTATTTATTTATTTACTTACTTACTTACCTCCCTGTGAAATGTCACTGCCTCAGTTTTTAGTGTGGGATCCTAAACATTTTTATAGGTCTGGAAGATTTCATTAATATGGGGATTCCATATAACTGTAAGATCTCAAACAATTGCAATACTTTTGCATTCTTAATGCAAACTCTCTGTGAAATAATGTATAATTGTGTGATATTCTCTCCAGCTACCTTGACTAATCCAAACAGATTTGTAAACAGTATGTACTGTGCTCTTTACACCTAGTTTGTAGTTATAACAAATAAACATATCAATCTGTTGGTTATACTCATTGTGATATTAGCACTAGCGTGCATATACAGTACAATATACACCAATCTGCATAACATTAGAACCACCTGCCTAATACTGGGTAGGTACCCCTTGTGCTGCCCAAACAGCTCTGACCATTCAAGGCATGAACTCCACAAGATTTTTGAAGGTGTGCTGTGGTATCTGGCACCAAGACATTAGCAGAAGATCCTTTAATTCCTGTAAGTTGCAATGTGTGGCCTCCATGGATCTGACTTGTTTATCCAGTACATCTCACAGATGCGTGATCAGACTCAGATCTGGGGAATTTTTGTCATGTTCCTCAAACCATTCCTGAACAATTTTTGCAGTGTGGCAGGGTGCATTGTCCTGCAGAAAGAGACCATTAGGGAATACTGTTGCAATGAAGGGGTGTACTTGTTCTGCAACAACGTTTAGGTAGGTAATACATGTCAAAGTAACATCCGCATGAATGCCAGGACCCAAGGTTTCCCAGCAGAACATTGCCCACAGTAGAACTGCCTCCGCTGGCTTGCCTTCTTCTCATAGTGCATCTTGGTGCCATCTCTTCCGCAGGTAAGTGACGCACACACACCCGGCAATCCACAAAAGAAAATGTGATTCATCAGCCTAGGCCTATTGTAGGCACTTTCAGTGGTGGACAGGGGTCAGTATGGGCACTCTGACCAAGCTGTGATGCACTGTTTGTGCTGATATGTTTTTATCATAGCCAGCATTAACTTTTTTCATCAGCTTGTGCTACAGTAGCTCTTCTGTGGGATCGGACCAGTTGGGCTAGCCGTCGCTCCTCACGCACATCAAAGAGTCTTGGCTGCCCCTGACCTTGTCACCGGTTCACCGGTTGTCCTTCCTTGGACCAATTTTGGTGGGTGCTAACCACTACATACCAGGAACAGCCCACAAGACCTGCTGTTTTGGAGATGTGCTTACCCGGTCCTTTAGCCACAACAATTTGGCCCTTGTCAAAGTTACTCAGCTCCTTACACTTGCCCATTTTTCCTGCTTCCAACACATTAATTTCGAGAACTGATTGTTCACGTGCTGCATAATATATCCCACACTTTGAAAGGTGCCATTAAGGTGCCACTTTTTAGCTAAATGTCTTCAAAATGTTTCATGCTTAGATTATGTTATATATATTTTTTCAGATAGCCTTTAAGAATGCCTTTGACACAGAGGAAGTATTGAAATCATACTCATGGATCAGGAAGCTGTCACAATGTTGAAATGGACTTTAAAAGGAAACATTGCAAGCACATCACACACGACACAGTTGCCAAACGTATTAACAAATTCAAAAAGACTGGCAGTGTTGCGGACCAACCAACCTGTGTATGGAGACTTTTGTGACATTCTGTAGTGAAAATACTCTCCATGAAAATACCAGATTAATAGATGCATCAAAAGAAATTGGAGAATCCTAAAAACCTCTGGAGGTGATTAAAGTTTTGCGATGTCTGCCATTGTGTAAGTGCACCAAATTTTGTGTCATCCATGATAACCCCCTCTTTACTAATAATGACACCATGACAGGCATTTTGGGCATTAGAAATTGGCACTTCAGCTTTAATGAGCAATTTAACATGTTGAATATGATCTTTCATATCTTCCATGTAGGCTATGACAAACTTCCCCAGAGGACATAATTATCAAAGGCCTGGAGTAAGGGAGTGTTGAACATGCCATACGGCATTACCAAATATTTGTAGTGCCCAGAAGCGAATCCCCCTGATCAATATCTAAGCACTATAAGGTCGTCTTTAGTGGCAATAATAGCTGATAGGCTTGTGTGATGATAATATTGTCAGCTATACATGATCATGATATCCAGTGATGTTTATTGTAGGGATGTCATGATACCAAAAATCTAGTAGTTGGTACCGATACCACCAAAAGTACTCGATAACAAAATCGATACCACGGTGTGGTATAAAAATGAAAAAACAAAAACCTCTCCTGGAGGATATCCTCCTCACAGAGACATAGACTGTCTGATAATGAGTGTGACGTGCACTCCTGAACGCATGCATGCACACACACACACAGATGCATTAGTTTAAATTCACTGATATGGTGGCAGACCAAAAAGATTTATTAAAAGCATGAACATGTGATTAATTATAAGTGTCATTAGGCTACATTTTCGCTGACAGGACATGGGCTGAATGGCGATCCATGGTGGCCCATTAGGAGGTAGTTTATAACACTGCAATGCGTTAGCATTGTTAACAAATAGCTGGCTATCACAAACATTATGGAGCATAACGTCAGCTGGTTTCACGGCCACAATGCCAGCTGCCTCAAACAAACATAATATAGGACTGTCTTTCAGGTGCTTCACCAAATTCCAGGTTTTTCGTCGCTTTGTTTGAAATGAACTATAGCATCGGTTGCACACTGTTAACCGATACTAGCTTTCCTCTCTTTTCCTCTCAAGTCGGAGCGGAGCTAAGCTTGTTAAGCTAATCTTTTGTAGTTTTTCCCCATGTTCTTGTAGGCGTTCCTCTTCTTCACTTGTGGACCGACTAAAACACTTGCGCGTATTTGCTGCCCCAATCAGGTCCGGAAGAATCGCAACGTCGGTACTTTCGTTACAAACGGTACCAATGGAAATGTCGAAAAACAAGTACCGTCACGTTTTAAGAATGTTGGTACCGACCAAAGTATCGATTCTTGTGACATCCCTAGTTTATTGCCCATTATATTATATTACCAGACCTACCAACTGCTACGCATTTTGCATAGGATCTTCGCAAAAATATTGGAGTATGCTTTTACAAATTATCACTTAAAAAACAACAAAAGAGGAGTATTTTTCCTCACAAAAGTATCATGAAAAGATGAGCAGATCAACATCTGAATCTGGAATGATCTGCATAGGTATTTTGGACTTTCCAATATAAACAGACACAAGCCCCACACTATTTCCTCAACTAATGCGCTCTTGCTTACTGTCGAGGTAAATGGTTAATGTTTTGTGTTTTATTAATGTAAAATTAGATCGTTTATGTTTGACTTAGCTAACATATATTACACACACACACTGCTGATGAGTGGTTTGCATCTTGTGGTATGGCCTCTATATTTCTGAACTCTTCTTCGGATGGTGGATTGTGAAACCTTCACCCCTGCCCTGTGAAGGATGTTGGTGAGGTCACTAGCTGTTGTTTTTGGTAAATGGTCTGCACTTATATAGCGCTTTTACCCAAAGTGCTTTACACTGTGTCTCATTCACATATTCACACACACACTCACACACCAATGGTAGCAGAGCTGCCATGCAAGGTGCTAACTTGCCATTGGGAGCAACTTGGGGTTCAGTGTCTTGCCAAGGAAGTGTATGTGGAGTCATGTGGACCGGGACTCAAACTGCCAACCCTACGAATAGTGGACAACCCGCTCTACCACCTGAGCCACAGCCGCTCATTTTTGGGTTTTTCTTCACAACGCACCCAGGGTTTCTGTTGTCAACTGTTATTGTTTTTCTTGGCTGACCTTTTCTATGTCTGGTTGTTAGTAAACCAGTTGTTTCTTTCTTTTTCAGGACATTCCAAATTGTTGTATTTGCTATGCTCAATGCTCGTGCAATGGCTCTGATCAATTTTCCGTCTTTTCTCAGCTTCAAAATGGCTTGCTTTTTTCCCATAGGTAATTCTCTGGTCTTCATGTTGGTTTATCCCTTTTAACAAAATAGACATTCAGAGCTGTTAATTCTTTAAACAATCATTTTAACAGGGCACATCTGGGCAGCAAGAAACACTTAGGTCACATGTTCAAATATTTTTGATTTCTTGAAAAAAATTGGTGGGTTCAAAGAAAAGGTGCAATTTAAGTTGTAGAAAACATCTAGACGTAATTATGAGGAAATGAAAGCTGAATTTCTGATTTGTCATCTCATATTCATCTTTTGATCTCAAACTCAAATGTCTTCAGTGTGTAGGGAAGACAATTTTGTTGTATGAATTGACCTTGCAATTCCAATACTTTTAGAGGGGACTGTCTAAGATAATGGACCATTTTAACATATTTATATTAGTACCTGCTTTAAGGCTAGTAAAATTGCTGCCCTGGTGTTGTATCCTGTATGGCCTGATGGATGGAGTCTGGTAGGTGAACAATATAGAAATGATCTACAGCTCCACTGAATGATCTCCCAATTGAAAAGATCAGCGGTGAATTAATGAGTCTGTCTATTGAGATGTCAGAAAGCGTCACTAACCAGCTGCATGGGTTATTTTGAAATTACAGTAATTTATAGAAGCTCTGTGCATACACTCTAGCAAACTTGAATAGATAATTGACACTATGGATTTGGGGAGGTCAGTTTCTTTTAGTTCTACACCACAGTCCCTACCCCCTGTTGATCACACTGTATGCATCCTTGTTTTCTAAATGCCAGAAAATTATCAGATGTCTCATTTCAGGGTGCCAAAGACAAGCACAATTTTGCATTTTATCCTGGGGTAAAGAGCATTCAACTGCCCAAAAATTGCTACTGGCATCTGCAGAATGAGGCAACCATCTTCAAAATGGTTGGAATGGAGGTATTAATCTCATAGTTTGTTTTCACCTGCAGCCCTAAGGCAAACAGGATCAGTGAGTAGATCTGTGATCAGGGCCCATTTTGGTCATTATATATGTAGGACAATATAACACAGTCTATTCAACTGCATATATTTTGAATACAGTACACAGTATACAGTACATGGTGCTGACTTCATACTTTATTACCATAAGTTAGAAAAACAACATAAAATCAGCATTTTTCCCAGTAGACAGTGTACTGGGATGACAGAGTTATGATGTCAGTTTATCAAGCTTTAGTCCAAACTATGTCAGGTAGATCAGATCTCGTAGTTGGTCTAGCACACCAGCATCAGGCTTTACATGATTATCTAACTGATGTCAGCCTTGTGTTTTGAATATGGGGTGATGCAGTTCAGTTGTTATGCTAAAAGCGTACAATGTGAGTGCACAGAGGCCTGTAGGAAGGTAGGCCTTTCCTATGTGACTGGTATTAGGCCCGGTAAGGAGCTTCCTTTCTCACACTAGTAAAATGATGTAATCTCACTGAAAAGAAATATTAGTTTTAACCTCTTTGTTCCTTCACAGCTTCCGTCTGTCTCAATGATGGATTTAAAAGCTAAATGGTAAGACGGTTAATAAAAATGAACATAAGCGGAAACACTGTTATTGTTCTGTGTACATGGTAGTGCAGGGTCCATATGAAGTTGATAAACAACTCACAGATTTTATTTGGTTTTAATAGATTTGGCAACTTATTACATAGATTCTCACCATTTATTGTAGCTTGTTAGAATAATATAAAGTTGTTTTTTTATCTCTAGAATTAATTATCACACTTGTAAGTTATTAATTAAATTCTGGTTTCTAATTTATTTTTATAATCTATGCAAAAGGAAGAGAAATTAGAGTAAAAAGTAAAACACTTAGCATCCATTATCTCACTTAAACTTTTGCATGTCTCATGTTTAAAATAGCATCTTTGAAAACATCTAATTAAATGTCACCTTACTGGCCTGCTGAATACTCTGTGCTCAGTGGGCATTGAGTTGCTTTTGAATTATATCTTGATGAATAGTTAAATTTGATGGGAGCTGCAGTAATCATTCCGACCAGGTTTCAGTTGAGACAAATGGTTGTCATTGCTATTAGTCTGTATAAGAGTGCCTTTAACTATCAATGCTGTCTCTCTGTTGGGTAAAGTGAGCAGCTGATATTCACTGGTTGCCTCTTTATGGGATAGCACTGCTGGAATAGATTTATTGGGATGATAAAAGCTGTGCAGGGCAATAATGACAGAGGAGAATGCTCTGGGTCATAATAATCTACTGCAAAAAAGAGAGAGATAAAGGAACAGAGACAGAAAGGAGGATCCTTAAATCCGTTTAATGATGCTCTATATATAGCTTGTCTGGGACAAGTAGTTCATCACTATGCTACTGTTACAGATTTAATTATCAGAGTGCTTACTACAGGCATGTACAATCACATAGGCTTGCATTGCACCTTCACAATGATGCTCCCTGCCTATAAGAGCCATTCTCTTTTATTAGTCTCAGTTAACATCAGCCATTCATGACTGTAGTATAAGGGAGTGAAACCAACTGTAATTCTGGCCTGACAGGCTGGAGGAAAAACAGGAGAGGGTAAAAGCAGGAGAGGACAATAATGGCCTGTCAGGCTGCAGATTGATGCTGCTTTTTGTGCTAGATATTAAAAGGCTAACAATGAAAAAATATCGCACCCTATATCTCCAGTTACTAGTCTTGGTTCACTTGTTACCTGAATACACACACACATACAAACTTTAGTTGTTTATGATATTCTACAACCTTGCTTGTTTTCAAAAATAACCTATACTTGAATATTACCTAGAGTATATTTGTAAGAAAAATGTTCAGGATGCTAGGACGTAGATGGTTATGGAAGGAATAAAAACACAACACAGTGTGGAGGTAAAAGAAATTAAATGGCAGGATGCTGTGATACAGCATGCATAAAGCGAATTCATGTTGCCACCCCCAGTACTGATTATTCTATTATAAAAGCACATCCCAAAGTGTTTTATTCCTCTTATCTGCATACTATGCACTGCTGCGTTGTACAGGCATTCCTATTAAAGTGGCCAGCGAACAAACCGGTAAACATAAAATTAACATGATGATATTTTTTCAATGTTCTGTACACATTTTGTAGCGCCTCTTTCAGCTGTATAACACATAAAAAATAAATAAATAAAAAATTACATATTTGTTTTGATTGTTTTATTGAGGTCACTATAACATGTTATAAATTTATAATGTTCACTATAATTTTATATGTTCAATATACAGTTGCAATCAAAATTATTCAACCCCCATTGCAAATCAGGTTTACTGTCAACATTTACAGACGTTCAGCGGTTTGCAATTAACAAATAAAAAAAAACCAATTGAAATAGTTCAACACAACAAATGCTTCAAGTGGTTTCCCCAAATTCAACTGAAAATGCAACTTATGACTTCTCCAGTCTCAAAATTATTCAACCCCCTGAATAGAATCCCTCACAACAGCACAAATGTGCAAAACAGGTGTTGTCTCAAGCACACCTGATGCAATTAATGAAGCCACTAGATGTTCTTGAGCTGGAACACATGAAATGTCTGAACTGGCTGGGGGCAGAAAGTGTATGAAATACCCGAACTGGCTAGGGGTAGAAAATGTATGAAATACCTTGAACGGGCAGAAAAAGAAAGCTATGAACGGCTGCAACCAGATTTCTGAGAAAGCAGGTTGTGAAAAATCCTCTAGGGACTGCAAAAGACCTGCAGCAAGACTTGGTGGCAAAAAGCACTGAGGTTTCAGTGAGGACGGTAAGGTGCGTACTATGCCAGAACTCCAAGACTTACACCATTACTGACCCAAAAGCACAAGAAAAATCGCTTCAAAATCATATAAATAAGCTACAGAAGTTTTGGGATTCTGTTCTGTGGAGCAATGAAACAAAACTAGAACTTTTTGGCACGATCAGCAGTATGTCTGGAGGAAGAAGAATGAAGAAAGAACAATCTGTCTACAGTCAAGCATGGTGGTGGATTGGTGATGCTCTGGGGCTGCTTTGCATCCTCTGGCACTGGAAACCTGCAGCATGTGGAAGGCAAGATGGATTCATTGAAGTATCAGGAAATCCTAGGAGAAAACATCAGGCTGTCTGTGAGGAAGCTGAAGCTTAGGCATCATTGGATCTTACAACAGGACAATAATCCCAAGCACACCTCAAATTCCACCAAGGCTTGGTGGAGAAGTCCTGGAAGATTCTATAGGGCCATCACAGTCACCTGACTTGAACCCTATAGAAAATCTCTGGTGGGATTTGAAGAACGTGATGGGCTAAGATTCCTCAATAACGTTGCCAGAAGCTATGCATCTCATTTGTAGCAGGTCATAACAGCAAAAGGGTGCTCTACTAATTGCTAAAGATGTTTGCCATGAAGGGGTTGAATAATTTTGAAACTGCAGAAATCATTAAAAGTTGCATTTTCAGTTGAATTTGGGGAAACCACTTGAAGCATTTGTTGTATTTAACTATTATTATTATTATTATTATTATTATTATTATTATTATTATTATTATTATTATTATTATTATTATTTGGTCATTGCAAACCACTGAAAGTCTGTAAATTTTGACAATAAACCTGATTTGCAATGGGGATTGAATAATTTTGATTGCAACTGTAATATTCAAAAACCTTCCCTCTGTTTTTAGGGCTCTATACTATTTGTAACATAATTCGTGTTACTATCCTTGATAGAATAAATTGTTATTCTTTCCAAATGTTATAAATTACAAAAGTCTACTCTTAGAAATATTGTAAAGCAATTAAAACACCAAATATATATACTTTTCCAATTTTAGGTCAATCAGTGAGATTTAATGGTTATTTGCAAATTTATCCATAGTCGTGCAATAGGTATTCTGGATGTATAAGCGGCGGGGGTGGGAGGGGGTGGTTTATATAAAGGGCTATTTAAATAATCAACAAAGACACATACATTACCCGAGACATAAACCTTTGTGAAAAAAAAAAATCATATTCTGAGGTTTAAATTGCTGGTGTCAATGGGGAAAAAATATTATTTGAGGGTAACAGGAGGGTTAATCAAGAATTATGTAGCCATGAAACATGTTAGAATGAGTGCATTAATATTCACCTATGATTTGCCTTGAAGCTGACACTATTATCAGAGCTGCTGTTATAGAAAAATTATTGCCATCTTCTAACCAATCAGATTCTACAGCACTGTGATATAAAAACAAATATTATATTGCCAAAATACCACATATTCTTTATTTTTGTACATTCATGGAATCATTCCAGTATTATGTGACTGCCAGGTTAATTTGTTACATGTTCTGTTATTTTTGTTCTGCATTAATGGCAAGCACTGTCTCTCTGTGCACAGCTGGAGCCAAGTGACATGTTCAGGGGGCCCATTTGTAACTGCAAAGAGAGAGAGACAAGTCAGGTCAGTACAAGTGTTTTCATTACTTTTCCTCTCTGTCTCAGACCCCAGCAACAGGCCAGAAGCCCTGCACATGGACCCCTGATGAATGGGGTCAATCTGAGGGCTGCCTACAGATTAGCTGCTAAGGCAATAAATTATCAAATTTAAGGCAAGCTTTAGGCCAACGAACAGGCTGAATCTTGTTTGGAGAACAGTGTCCTTCAGGATGGGCGGTAGCTAATATCCAAATAACTGTTTTGTCCTCAAAATGATCTTGTAGTAGTATCTTGTAATTTATTCTTGAAGTTTTGTTTTTGAAACAAGCTTTTTTAAAAAAAATTGTTTAAAAGATATTTATTTTTTTCCGGTACATATGTATAAGACTATAATACCATCCGTTGCTTGGTCAGTGAAAAATGATTTAAAGTTGTAAGCTTTGTTCAATTAAAATGCATCAAAATCTTGAATGCAACTAAACTTCAAACACCGCAGTGTTGTTTTTCTATGAATAATTCCAAATGCTCATTTCTTCTTTAGAAAGGCTGAACAAATTTCAATCAGAAGTGGGAAATCTTGTGTGTGATTAGAAAATGGCAGGCACGCTTTGCTCTGTGTTCTATCATTCTCTCATTTGCAATCACCCCTCTTTCAGTTCCATCATTTCTTTATGGTTATTCATATGTAGATGGGGGTCAGGAGATGAGGTGGTTCTCACGTTCAACTTGAAACCCTGGCCTTTGTGTGGCTGGAGCCCAGGCTGTAGCACCAAAGCCAGAAGTGAAATTAAGATCTTCTGAATGCCCCAGCAGGGAGGGGAGGAAAGGGGAGGGGAGCAGTGCAGGGAGGACATGCAGCTGCTGATGCTGGATAAATGTGAGATGCCCACTGTGGCATTCCATGCCCTCCTGAGGGATCAGCCAAATGAGGCATTGCTTAGTCCGCCTTTCATCTTACTACAGGCCCATTCCTCCCTCAGCAGTCAATGTTCACGGCATCTTCTGAACTCCCTCATTTACCAAATAGTCTCACCCCATTTTTAATGCTTTAATTGCTTTACCTTGGAACTTTTTTCTTGCACTCCTCATAGGGGGACCTGCAACTCATGGGGGGCAGAAATTAATTGACAGTCTTTGTGTCAGTGTACCTTACTGCCTTTAGTTGTGAATATGTGGCATATGTGAATATTTTTCAATATTACATTATTATATTCATTATCTAGTACATCAGGTAAGTAATAGCTCCAATGTGTAGCTCAGGCCCAAGTTTTTGTTGCCTGGAAAACTAACTGACTATTTTAAAAAGTGGTAGTTAAAATAATACAATAGCATAAAGTGAGATTACGTTACATGCATTAACATCTACACACATGCATGTGTGAATTCCCTGTGTAAGCCATAGTCATTATTATCTTCTCACAAAGTTTCTACTTTGCATCTTTAACAAAAATCTCAGCACATTGTTTGGCCTACCTTTTGGTTATGAGCTGTGGTGTTCTCTCATCGCATGTAAAAGATATGATTTGAGTCTGGATAGAGTTTTATTTTCTCCCCATTTTATCTCAGCAAGGATACTGAGCATTGCACTACTGGGAGAGTTATATTACAACTTTGTACTGAACTTTATTTTGCTGGGTTTAGTCAGTGGTTCCACATACTGTGCATGCCTGTTAATGCTTCTGAAAAGGTTATCTGTCGTGCAGGCTAATTACAAAAAACAATCAATAACTAATCAAGGTGTTCTTTAAGTTTAAAAGGTTTATGAGTATGTTCTTTCTTTCTCTGGTTGTTTAACCGCCAGCTGCATATCCCAGGTACCTGGGCTAGTGATTTGTCCACTCTCATATGGATTTCTTTATTAAGGCCAAGTAAAATATAAATGTCTCAGTGGATAAGTTATATATACAGTTAAAGCATATGGTTTTTCAGGGGGTATCACAGTACTGCTCAAATGACATCTGTACATTCAAGGTCATCGTGTGCAGGTGGAACATATGTCAATAATTTCAGCTGTCCCCCACCGCCCCAACTGTTAATGCAGAAGTGTGCTTAGATCTCTACTAATACTGGCTGACAATTATGGATAATTTAGAGGAAATGGATCATAATTGCACAGTACGTGCACATGTTTATTATTCCCTACTCCTGTGATTGCAGTATATAAATTACAGGTAAAGGTTAGCAATGGAGTTTAGCTTTCGGTCACTTGAGCTTCACGATAAAAGAATGTGATTTATACTCCTGGAAGCTGGTACATAATGCATTTTCTCTCTGCCTTAAACCAACACAGATTTCCCTGTAATGTAGTGTGTATCAGGCTTATTTTCTTTATTCCCTTTTGGTTGTTACCTCAAAAAATCCATTTAATCTATGACATGGGCAGTTGGTATTTGTCTAAAGGTTATAAAAAATTAAGTCATTTAAGAAATACTTTCTAAACCCAGACTGCACAGAGCGAACACTGTTTATGTCTTCTTAATCATCACCTCCACGACCCTGGAATGCTGTGGGAAGTCCCTCCTCAGATATCAGCTTCCAGTCTTAAGACCTGGCATTAAGCCTTGAATGTAAAGTGTTAGCCATGTTAAGCATAACACAGATAAATTGCCTGGAAGCCTAAAAGCACAGGTCTATGTTCATTCCCATGTTTTCTTATTTGGAGTGGACTGGATTGTACACAAATGTGTTTGAAATGTTGTTTCTTAGAAAGTCCAGTAATTCAAACTTATATAAAGTTTTATTTATATATATATATATATATATATATATATATATATATATATATATATATATATATATATATATATATATATGTATGTATGTATATTTGTGTATATATAGGTATGTGTGTGTGTGTGTGTGTGTGTGTGTATATATATATATATATATATATATATATATATATATATATATATATATATATATACACACACACACTGTAAAGAGCAGTAAACAGTAGTAAATGAAACCAAGTCAATATTTGCTGTGACAAAAAAAATGTAAATTAAAATAGTAGTCTTTGGTACAATTTGTGCAGTTTTATAAGGAAACGTTTTACTGAGCATCTTGGAGAACCAACCACAGTTCTTCTGGAGACTTTGATTGTCGCACTTGCTTCTTATTTTTGCAGCAAAATCCATCAGTCTTCATTGTGTTTTTTGACTGAAAAATGACTCTTACGCAATATGCTGCTTTCTTTAATGACAAACAGACATTTTCTGTAACATTTAATTTTGTGCTAGAAAACTAATGCTTGGGAATCTAAAATGTTTTTGGTACTGACTTGATAATATAGAAGTCATAAAATGCTAAATCTAGTGCCTAAAACTTTTGCACAGTACTCAACTCAAGAGAGAGAGCGAGAGAGATGGATAGATTCTCTATTTCATAGGGATATGAGGTAAAGATGTAAATATCCTAAAAATATTATCCTAAAATTTTCTCCCCTTAAATTCCTAGGACTCGTTACTTTCATTCCTCACTCTGTAGTCTTCATTTAGTCAGCTTTCTTGAGTATCTACTGAATAGTTTATATAATATGACTATAATAATTTATAGTTGGACTTGAAGTGGTTGAGTTTCCACTGTATTGAAGCCAAAACAATGACAATTATACTGTACTGTGTGACAACAGCATTAAATCATATTTAATCGTATGTGTGGCAGCCTAAAAAAAATTCTTCACATGGTGAAATTTCGACATTTTCTACTATATACTACATATGGCCAAATGTTTGTAGACACCTGGCCATCACACCCATATGTGGGTCTTCTCCAAACTGTTGCCACAAGTTGGAAGCACACAATTGTATCCTGTAGCGTTACAATTTCCCTTCACTGGAACTAAGGGGCCCAAACATGTTCCAGCATGACTATGCCCCTATGCACAAAGTGAGTTCCATGAAGACATTTGGAGAAAACAAATGGTTTGGTTGGAGAAAAATTCGTGTGGCTTGCACAGATCCCTGTCCTGAACACCCATGAACTGAAAAGCTGACTCTGCGCCAGGCCTCCATGTCCAACATCAGTGCCTGACCTCACTAATGAACAAATCCCCACAGCCATGTTCCAAAATCCAGTGGAAAGCCTTCCTAAAAATGGACTAACAACAAAGGTGGACTAAGTCTGTAATGGGATGTTCAACAAGCACATATGGATGTGACAGTCAAGTGTCCACAAACTTTTGACCATATAGTGTAAGTTAACCTGAAGTAACGTTAGCATTTTAAAGTCTGATTATGCCTAAAAGTGAAAAGGGAGAAAATTACATTTAAAGATTCCAATATTATAATATTATATATCTGATATCAAACTGAACTGATTAAGTATGGCCATTTTGCTACAGCAGGTAGCTATCCACCAACTTCATCAATGCATGACATTCACTGTGTGAGTATAGTGCATTTAGCTAGCAAGGTTTTAGATATCTTTAGCCAGACTGACTGCTTTTACAACCATGTTTGTGAAACTGATTCCTTTCGGAACATAATCATTGCAGGAAGATAGCCTAGGCAAGATTAAAAAGCAAATAAAAACATTTTTGTAATATTTTGCTAAAGTATGTTAATTTTAAAAAATTGACGTGTAAAAGTATGTTATAGACAGAAAAAACTTTTTTTTTTTGCTCTATTTTGGCTAAATTCACACAGTGACATCTGATGGGTTTTCCCAGACTACCACACAAACCTCTGACATAAAATGTTTAGCTTTATTGTGAACTTGTGTACAAACTCAGTGTAGAGATGCATTTGTCAATATTGCAATAACAAAACTGCAATAACCACAATTTATAGCCAGCTGTCTTACAAAGCACAGAAAGAAGAATATTAGTTGCTTAGCCTTTGTCAATGGCTCTATTTATAGCCTTTCAGCAATTCTGCTGCAAAATGTAAACTTCTGCAGCTGTAAAGCCATCATTTGCAAGTATGAGTAAGATCATTCCCTTATCATACCACCCACTTACACTCTATAGATTCATAGACAGATAGGACACACTTGACAAGTCTTTAATAGGTCTCTTCTCTGCCTGGCCCGAGTTTGGATGGCAGACTGTAGTGACTGGCTGACACCCATGGGATAAATATGAAAGTCATTATATAGGAGCACATACTGTGTCTTTGGTCAGAGAACAAATATACCATGCAATATATCTGCATCAGCAGAACCCCCTTTCTCTTCATATAGTGTGATTGGTCAAAGGAGCTTTCTCCACCATTTCTCCATTTGAGACAGTAATTTAATTTGCTTGCGTACTGTATTGAGCAAACAGGGGTTGGGGTGATGGGGGTAGGGGTACATGGCTCTCAGAACACTAGCAGCTTCTGGGGAGGATGCTTGCCTCTGATGGAGGACCATTTATTTATTCTTTTTCTCCCTCTAGCCTCAGAAAGTTGGCCATGCTCCAGTCATCACAGATCTTGTTTGTTTTGTCATGGGGTGTGATGGCTGAATGTGTCTCGGAGGGAGCTGAGGAATGACTGCAGCTCTCCCCAAGGCTGGGCCCCTCCACAGCTGCTCTCAACACTATTCCATACCACAACTCAGCTGCGCGTGGATACATACCTCACACGGGCATACCACAGTGTTACCCCATAAAAGAAAAAAAAAAAAAGATTTACGTTTTCATTATTTTCAAAAGAGCATTTCTAACATATGAGAAAGTACATTTATATTAATGCGTGTCTAAGCAAATAGTATATTTGTGTGTGTGTGTGTGTGTGTGTGTGTATGTGATGCCCTGCGTTGGACTAGTGTCCCATCCAGGGTGTATTTCTGCCTCTCAGTCTATTGCTTTATGACAGATAATTATTTTAATCTTTGTGATTTTTTGTTTGTTTGTTTGTTTTGCCAAACTGGGCATCCCCCTCTATTCTCTTCGCCATTACATCTCATTTTTTTGAAACTTTTGTATTATTTGACTAATATAAGTGATGGGCACGTGGGCCAGTGCTTTAAGGCCCTGTTTACACTAGTGCGTTTTCGTTTTAAAATGACGTTTTAAAACGAAAACGATCCTCGTCCACACTGGCATTTCTGCTGTGTTTCAGAAACGATCTTCGTCCACACTACATGACCGAATATACATGTCACATGACCATTCATGCACACTTAGCATACAGGTGTAAACAGGAAGTTGGTTACTAGTCACCAGCAGGCACAACAAACCGGTGTTCCCTGTAGGGCTTACGCCACTTGAAATAAGATTTGTTGCCGATTGCTCTAATCATAGCTCACCTCTTGCGCATGTAGGCAGCTGCACTATTATAAAATACAGAATTTAATAGCACAATGGCTGTTAAGAATGACAACGAAGCCAGCAAAGCTTGCGGTTCAGTCTCTGTCTTGTTGTGTATACGATCAAGGTAGCGTAATGGTCATATGGTAGGGGCTTGACAAATCAGGGAAGGACACGTAATGACCCAGAAGACCCAATCAGGGGGCGAATGTGGGAAGCCACGTCTTCGTTTTCAAAAGACTGCGTTTTGGTCTGTTTACACTGAAATGCGAGCATGGAGTTTTCAAACTAAAACGGGGTCTTCAGTGTTTCCAAAAGTCTCCGTTTTTGAGGGTCGAAAACGCCGGAGTAGTGTAGACGACAGGCGTAACCGTAGAAAAAGTTTTGAGTTTTAAAACGAGAACGCACTAGTGTAAACAGTGCCTAAGTCTTGGCCTATTGGCATGCATCACCATATTCTCCTCCTCTTCACCTACTTTCTTATACTGCCTTGTAAAGCTGCAAGAACTTGTGTTTTATAACATGCTCTGGTCAACTAAGTTACTTCATGGCAGCAAGGAGGATCAGGGTAATTGCTCCTGCACATGAATTTGGGGACAGTAAATAACCAGGAATGTTTATACTTCAGTCACCATAGGCTTCCCACAAATTTCATTGGTCACGTGTCTCTATCTATGGTTATGGTTTGAAGTTAAGACATCTACTGTACCATCCAGAACCATAAAATGCAATCAAACATTGATGTGAATGTGTGTAATATGCAGTAGATAATCAGCAAAATTCAATAATAAAATCAATTAGAAATAAATTTCATTATGAATTAGTTGAAATGTGGTATGGATGTCACCTCACTCAGATAGAAAATGCATTTGATGGAAATGGCAGCAAAACCTTGTCTACAGTATGGGAATTCTTTACATTACACTATGCTGTTGGCCTAATGACAACTTGTGTTGTCATGGGAATAATATTTCTATTCAGTCATTTGTGTGAATGTGAGAAACAGTAGAAGAGCAATGTACCAGGTTGAACCATACTTGTTAATTGCCATGTATTCTTTTCAGTTGGCATACCTTGTCCTGTTTTCTATCTGTATTGCACATTCATTGCTATATTTATCAATCCTTCCTACCCTATCAGACATTATCATATTTTGATACACTACAGGTCCCTCCAAAAGTATTGGAACAGCAAGGCCAATTCTACTGTTTACGCTATACATTGAATACATGTACATCTGAGATCCAAAGATGAATATGAGATGATGGATCAGAATTTCAGCTTTCATTTCCTCATATGTACACCTAGATGTGTTAAACAATTTAGAACATGGCACCTTTTGTTTGAATCCAACCATTATTTAAGTGATCAAAAATACTGGGATATGTGACTGATAGGTGTTTCTTGCTGCCCAGGTGTACCCTGGTAAATTGATTGTTTGAATAATTAATAGCTCTGAATGCCATCTGTGAAGACTGCATTTGTTGTTAAAAAGGATAAACCAACATGAAGATGAAGAGAGCTGTCTATGGGAGAAAAGAAAGCCATTTGAAGCTGATAAAAGAGGGAAAATCTATCAGAACCATTGCACAAGCACTGGCACATCCTAAACAACAATTTAGTTGTACTAACAACCAAATATGGAACAGGTCAGTCAACAACAGCGGTTGATGACAGAAACATTGTAAGAGCTATAAAGAAAAACCCCCAAAAACAGTGAGTGACACCACCAACAACCTACAAGTGCAGAAATATAGAGGCCATACCACAAGATACAAACCACTCATGAGCAGTAAGAATCAGAAAGCCGGATTGGACTTTCCAAAAAATGAACCACAAAAGCTCCGAAACCAAGATTAACCTATACCAAAGTGATGGAAAGTCCAAAGTGTGGAGAAAGAGTGACTCTGCTCATCCAAAACATAGAAACTTATCAGTCATGCATGGTGGAGGTAGTGTCATAGCTTGGGCTTGCACGGCTGCTTCTGGAATGGGCTCACTAATCTTTAATGATGATGTAACTCATGATTGTAGCAGCAGAATGAATTCTACAGAAACAGTGTCTACAGAAACAGTGTGTTCCAATTTAAATAGAAATTCATCCAATCTAATTGGGATTGCAATCCAATCTTTTGCTCATCTAAAAATTTAGTTGACTGCCACCAAAGAATAAAAGTTGTTTAACACATCTAGATGTCAATATCAGGAAATGAAAGCTGAAATTCTGATCTATCTGCTCATATTCATCTTTTGATCTCAACCCCAAATTTCTTCACTGTATATCGAAAACAATAGAATTGGCCTTGCTGTTCCAATACTTTCAGAATGTCAGGTGAGGAGGCCTTGGGCACAATCAGTGCTCCAGTTCATCCCAAAGGTGTTCACTGGGGTTGAGATCAGGGCTCTGTGCAGGCTACTCGAGTTCTTCCACTCCAACCTTGGCAAACCATGTCTTTATGAGCCTCGATTTGTGCACAGGGGTATTGTCATGCTGGAACAGGTTTGGACCTCTTTCTTCCATTGAAGGGAAATCTTAGTTACAGCATACAAAGACATCCAATACAATTGTTTGCTTCCAACTTTGTGGCAACAGCTTGGGGAAGGCCCACATATCGGTGTGATGATCAGGTGTCCACAAACGTTTGGCCATATAATGTATGTTATTTTTAATACAATGTTTGTGCAGAGTTATCAAGTCTCCATCTGCCTTTGGTTCACATTGGAATTGGTCCCAAGTAGAGTTGATTCACTGATTCCAGGCATTGAAAACTAAGAGTCAACCCCAAGTCTATGGAGTCGATTCCACACACACCGAAAATGATTCATCTTGCGTTCACACTGCAAACAAAATTAATTTGTGACAGCCATATATTTATTTTGCCTTTATTTTTAAATTTTCTGGTTGGAATTTAACAAATCTGGGCTAGAAAGGCAGGTAAGACATAGTCTGAAGAATGCGTGTGGAACCAGTAAAAAAAAAAAATGGAATGCTGTGCACCATTATATTTTATATTGGTGCCGTATTAATAGATGTGCATAGAGGCGGAGATGAGTCCCACACCCCATGCTGCTTTGTCTTGCCCCTGAGTGATGAACTCTGAAAGCTGAATCAACAGCATGATATTTACCAAAGACTGGGCTCCTCCTGTTTTCTGGATCAGGTATCTTTGTGCACCACAGACCCCTGGCTTATGTGAGGACATGTGCATGCAGATGTTCTCTGACCACCAAGGACACAGGTATCAGCTCCTCTGAAGTTAAGGCTTGGTTGTTTGGACTTTTTGCTAGCTTTTGCTTGCTGTAATCATTCCTACTTCCTTCATCCTGCCACTTGTCTGAACACATGGGCACTGCTCCAGATTAAGGTTCATCAGGCAATGCTTGGCATATGATCCAAAGAGGAAAAAGAGCTGTCCTAGCAGAGGAGACTGCAGCAACTCTCTCTCCCAGGCACCAGGGAGAGCGTACGTGGGGCTGTTTTACTGCAATCATCTGTCATCAGTAGATTAGTGCCAGAAACCAGGTGTACAGCAAGTCCTGACTGGTGCTAGGATACAGTGGAACATTCCCAGATGTCAATCGTGCAGTGAAAGTGATGCTTCAGCAAAATGGCTGCTCTGGCTTGGTCACTTCCTGTTCAAAAAGAGGCTAACCAAAGTTGATATTGGCAATCCAAGCTAGACATAAATCATCTTTTATTGTTTTCCTTGTGTGAATCCAGAGCAATTGTATAACATCAGATCAGCTCTGGCAGTTCTAGCACACATTATAATTATTCTTAAATGTGACTAAGCACAATGATTCACCCAAGATCGGAGATGCCATTTAAATTTTTTGTAATTTTTGACTTATTGTAATTAACGTACTATTGAAGAGGGCTTTTGACTAGGGATGTGCACAGATATTTTTATGGCTGGTTCAGTGTGGAAACTCGGCATGTCTATATTTAATATATTTAATTAAATCTTGACACGTCTATCTGATCTACCCAAGTTCTAAAATGAATTAAAACCAAGTTATAAATATTCTTGATCAGAAGGCTGGAAAATGGTTCAGTTTAATACCTCATTTTGAAGTAAGTATTGCAAAAGCAAAACCTATTGGACCATCACTGAATATGTGTTAATAGTTAATTTTATTTTATTTCAAGTTTTCACCTTTTATAGCATTTTTGAAGCTATCGGCATGTTTATTTGCATCCACCTTGGCTACACACACCTGAGATTTTTTTTCTCCTCTCCTTATTTACATTTGGACTGTAGTCTGCTGAATATTTTCTTTAATTGACCCACTGCTGCAACACTTAAATGCACTTTAAACGCCTAAATTAGGGCATGGTTAATAAAAATTGGTTGTATATGATGTAAATTGGGACATCTCGTAAGCATTTCACATCTAAATATGGGGCTAGTGGATGGGAGCTTAAATTCACACAGCTGAAGCTGATTTGTCATTTCAATGTCATAAGTCAGTTTCAGATCAAATCAGATAAGTTCGTATCAGTTTGTCTGTCATTCAAAACAGTCCTACAGAATCTTCAGAAATCTGATAATTATCAAATTAAGTATTTGAATTCACTTACCCTTTCTTTGAAACATTATGCAGATCCATTGCAATTGTATTGTTTAATGGAATTATATAATTATAAGTCTTATAATATAATTATGATAATAATTATTATAATATTTCTAATTTTTAATGAAATGTGAGTAAACCACTTCCACATACAATAAAGCCAATGACAAATATTTGTTGATGATTTCACAGTGTCATACCTTGCAGTACCAAAAATCTCATACATTCAAATGTATAAAGGATATGATGGTGTGTGCTGTTATTGTCAAATAATCCAAGATGGGGTTGTGTGATACAGCTCAATGCAAAGAGTTACTGTTACCAGCCAGAAGTTGTAGATTATTTCCCTTTAACAGCACATCCTGAAGTGTTTTATTATCTTATACCACAGTATTTGCCAACAAGTGTCTTTTTTTTAAAAAATTTAATACTGAATGACATGTCATGCTTTTTAACCTTTAACCAGTTACATTTAATATTGTGGAACCTCTGCAAGACGTTAGTTCATGTTATCATTTATGCTATAGTAGCGATAAACAGTGGTTCCCTCAACTGCCTCTTATGCAGCTTGTCATGGTACAGAGAAACCGCAAGCACTAAATCCTCTGTAATGAATATTACTGACTGTTACAAGCTTTCCTTATAGAAAGCTACAGCAGGGCAGTGGCAAAGACATTAGCCTACTGATCGGAAGGTTTTGTGTTCAAATCCCAGCACTACCAACTTCTACTGCTGGGCCTTAGAGTAAGGCCCTTAACCCTCAACTGCTCAATTGTATAAATGGAAGTTGCTCTGGATAAGGGTGTCTGCCAAATGTTGATTATTATACGTTTTTCTATGTTAAGTAATGAATGTTTTTTTAAATCCTTTTAGTATTACCATTTGAATATGTAGATTGTCTGCTATAAAAGTAATTGTGAACGAGCTGTTATGATAGAAATGATTAAAATCTAGTATTAGTGGATCTTAGTATTTGAGTAGTATTAGAATAGAATAGAATTTAAACCTATCATATTAATTACAGCAGGAGCTACAGTCAGCGCAGTTAGAGAAAATGAATCATCACCTTCTGACCGCCAATCAGAATCAAGAATTCAATATCACTGTGGTTGAACTAAAATATTTGCTTTCTGAGCAGTTTGAAGGTGCTCCTATGTTTTTGTTTGTGAAACAATGTAAAAAAAAAAAAAAAAAAAAAAAAACAGTTTCTAAAATGGTGTCTTATCAGATATTCTATTAAAAGGAAAGAAGGAATTGACTTTCCTTGGCCATTGTAAATAGCAATTGTGTTTGCATATGGCTACATCCCTTCCCAGACAAGAAAGGAAGTTCAGGGTCAAGGCACAGGGTTCGCTGCTTGTATGCCCTTGGAGCATTTGGGGGGTCAAGAGCCAAGCTGTTACTCTGTGGTTCTACCTGTGTCTCAGCTATTCCTCTTCCTCTCCACTGCTGCCCCTCTTTGTATTTTATTAATTAAGAAAAGTTGCTTCACTGACCTACCTAACCAATATTAAGCTTATTTACCAGTGTTTATGTATGTTGTTGTGTGGCTAACTGAAAAGGGTTTCATTAGCAAGGTAATTAGGTTAAGTAAATATCTAGATATGTAAGCAAGGTCATGTGTTGATTATCGTCTTCCTCTGTAAGTCAGTAAGATGTTATAAAGAGCTAGTTTATAATCTTATCTATTGTCAGGTAATCCAAGTAATTTCATTTCTTCCATACATCTTTAAATTTTTTATTAGGTACTTTAATGAGTAAAAATACTGACTGCTAACCTGCAGCAATGAAAAGTATAGACAACTAACAGATGATTAACATTTTGGAATGTTAACCTAATGAGATTAATATTTACATTAAAGTAGGGAAGTGGGCTGTGGGTTTTGGTGGCACAATTACATGTTTTCTTGTCATTATTTGAATGTGGGGTGACAGATGCCTAACTAAGCGTATGGGATTTCTTTGTGTATGTGTGTATTTGCTTGTGTAGAAGCCCTAGTGTGTGATTGATGCTTGCACACACTGTGCTGCAGACAGCCTGCCACAGTTTCAGACATTCTTATTACTCATTCCCTCCACTTCTGGAGAAAAGCATCAGACCCTAAAAGAAATCCTTCACCAGCACTGCTGAAAAATCCACTTCACACATTACAAATGGGCAGCAGTCAGAGAGGTCTTAGTAATTGCTTCTGTTGGATAAAGAATGTTATGTTCGAGCTGCTCTGGTCACATCGCACTGGCAGGCTATTGTTGTCATGCTAATCACTGCAGGTATTTTGACACCACTGGTCAAGGACAGCAGAGAGACATGGTGTGTGTGTTTTTATATATATATATATATATATATATATATATATATATATATATATATATATATATATATATATATATAATGTGTGTGTGTGTATATATATATATATATAATGTGTATTATACCTATTACAAACTGATTTTGTGATAAGGTTTATAATTCTGGTGTATTGCAGACCCAAATGGCCACGTAAAGAACATGAATAATCTTGTTATAAGTTTATAATAGTTTGCAAAGCACAGGCCATTACATACAAAAAACTGACTTAAACGCAACACGTCAAACCTTGAGACAGATGAGCTACAACAGCAGATGACCATATCAGGTTCTACTCGGGTCAGCCAAGAATATGAACCTGTGGCTACAGTGGACACAGCTTAACCAAAACTGGACAGATGAAGATTGGAAAAATTGTTGATGTTTTTCTAGTCTTCCACTGACCAGGTTCTGTGAGCCTGTGCCAGATGTAAAAAGTGGTTATTTGAATTAATGTGTCTGTCCTGTCAGCCAGTCTCCTCTGACTTCTCTCATCAACAAGACACTTTAACCTGCAGAACTGCTGCTCATTGGTTGTTTTTTGTCATTCTGTAAACTCTACAGGCTGTTTTTTTTGTTTGTTTGTTTGTTTTTCTGAAATGTTTTTACCAACATTTACAATTTTACTAACGAACATTTGTTGTGCACTGATATTACAAAACACACATCCAGTTTGTTTGGCAGGTAGAATTAAAAATACGTACATACATATATATATATATATATATATATATATATTTCTGTTTATGCTGATGGCTCAGCACAAGTTTTTATTATAGCAACCAGTAATCATTCTTAAGCCCTAATCGTTTGCATAATTATCATTTGACAATGATATGTTTATAGGAAAATTGCAGATTATTTTTGTACTCAAAAATACTCAGGAGCTTTACAGATGCAGTTTTGCCAACAAGCCTGCTCTTATTGTAATGTGTTTCTTTTAGTTACTGTGCTTTTCTTACATTTCTGTCCTGTTATGCAAGTGTGTTTCCTCTTGGTTTTCTGTCTCACCTCAACCGTTTCAACGTGGCAGCTCTCCGTTCCTTGTCTATCTCTCGGCACACTAAATGTGTGAGACAGTAACACTAACAAACTATTACCGGACTTGATTTCAAAAGAGAAGAGAGAAATGAGTTCCACTTTCTTTCCTCTTCTTTCTCCCACGCTTGATGGTATTTTCTGACAAGCCTGAACTGATTGGTGTGAGAATTCTTAATGAGCCTAAATGTCTGCACAAAACCGTCATATTTTCTTTTTAATTGGTGTTGTAGTGATGTTGACACCGCACACACAGTCAGAAGGAAGTGTATGAATATGATGAAATATATGATGAGTATGCACACACTTATTAATGGACTCAAAAGTATGAAGTACCCACCCCACACACACACACACACACACACACACACACACACACACACACACACACACACACACACACACACGTTGCCACTTCTTATACTTACTTTTCCACTTGCAGGTGCTGATGGGGATGAAGGGTGGGGGGAGTTAGAAAGTCATTGTGCTGCAACTGTGTACAGAAGCAGGAGGGATTCATAAAGCACAGTAGAGACAACAACCAAAAACCCCCAGCAGCTGCCTCTGCACCAACCTGCTTCTCTCTGACAGTACAGCGAGTCCGGACCTGACCAAGCGGGAGCACGGCAGGAAACTTAGAAAGAGAAGAACCAGAGAAGAGCGGTAACAACCAATGTAGGTTTCTTCCTGTCTGGAGCTGCTGTCTAGCTTTAGCTATTTTTCTCTCTCTCTTTTAAGAATGCTCTCGTTCTCTCTCTCTGTCTCTCTGTCTCTCTCTCTCGGTAAAACTTCATGGATTACTACAAAAGAGAGAAGGGAAAAAAATTTAAAATAAGACAAAAAGAAAAAATTGAGAGACAGGACAAAAGGTGAGCACGGTCGGTCGATCTTGCCCCCCAATTTCCATTCATCTTCTTTTCTTTGCTATCACTTGCCCCTTTTCTTCTTTTCTCGCACTCTCCCTCCACACTTGCCTTTGTCCACGTTTACTCTGTCTGTCTTCTTGGCTGAATGCGGGTGTCATGGTGAGGGAACCGAAGTTCTAGGCGTTGGGCTCAGCGCAGGGGTGCAGAGGGAGGAGGACATCCATTTTCAAAGCCATGGCTAGCTATTGTGTTAAAGCAGTCTGTCAATATGAGGGGAAAAGCCTGCCATACAAGGCCTCCGAGGAACCGCTGAGTCCAGCACAGAGATGGACAAGGCGGAGAGAGAGAGAGCTGCTGTCCTGCTGAGGTGTCTCTTATCCAGAGCTCACTCTGCACTATGCTTTCCGTCCTCCGTTATCCCATCCATTAGTTACATCTCTCTCTGCACTCCACTGATAGTTCATTCAGCTTCTGGGCTCCGGGCATATTATTACTGTGTTTTAACACACCTTATTTGTAAGTGCCTTTATTTATTAGCAATTTCCCCTCCCATTAATACACCGCTTTAACCTGAAAAGCATGACGTGATTATCTTATCTGCTGTAAAAAAGAGATCAGCAAAAAATATCAGCATATCACAGTCTGATTAAGTCAGATGCATTTAATGTGAAAGGAATTAATTTATATTTGTGACTAGTAAAGTAAAAAAAAAAAAGTAGGGATGGAGTACTCTTAAAACTTCTGTAGTTTACAACAAGTATAAAGCATCTTGATATTATAGTGTTATTCAGATTCTCAAATTTCTTTCATATTAAATTTTTATTTTTATTTTTTTTTACACAAAGAGGGTTTTGCAAATAGCACTCTAAGCTATACTTAAAAGTAGAGACTAATCGAGTGTTTTATTTTAATGCTGTGACAGTAGTAAAATTAATGTCTTTTTTTCTAGTTCCATGAAACCTGTTTAGATATCAATGAATTGACCGTTAAAATAAAGCATTGCTGCACTCACTGAATCCACAGTAAATGTAACTTAATCAGTCTTGTAATATCAAGTATCAGTAATTTGAACTTTTTTTTTCTTTTTTTTTTACATCTATATCACATCCATGTGTGTAACTAAACAATAAAATAAAAAACGCAACTTTACATTATCAAGAAGTAGTAACATGCAACCAGTTGAATGCTTGCCAGTCCATTCTATCCAACATTGGTGAAGTGCCAGAAAATGGTCGGGGGGAAAAAAAAGAATGTAAGAGAAATCCTGTACAACATTTAAAAGCTGAGAGGACTTCCTCCCCCCACCCCACCCCGGCTCCATTTCCTGTCCATGGCTGGACTTCAGAGCATGACACTTGAGCACCTTCAGAGACGCAGAGTAGACTCAGAGTGACACACAACTCCGGGTTTTTGCAGCTGAGATGAACTCATTGACTTCTTTAAAAAAAAAAAAAAAAAAAAAAAACACTGGCTGGAATGTGTATGAAGTGTTAATTGGACTAACACACTTGAGACTGCTGTTGTTAGATTATTTCTGTCCTTCAGTCTCTCCGCTCTGAATTTCTGGTAATCTTAATAAACAATTGTACAGGGATATGTAATGTGATTTACCTGTAGTGTTTATTTCGATTACAGGGACTGTAGAATCCAATGTCTTCATCTCTGCTGCTTTAGTGAGTAGAGAGTCAAAGTATTAATTATGACTGAGTGAGATGTTTTGGGGTTTTTTGTTTTTTGTTTTTTTGGTGTTTATTAGTCCTTTCAAACCATATATCAATTATTTATTCAGGGAACAATCTTAAGTGCACTTTCATTGTGTACCACTATTTCTTACCAACCTTGCCATTCCATGAGTATGATGTCATTTAAATTTATTTTTCACTTCTGCATATAGGTAAAAGCCTAAAGCTTAAATTGGAATAAAAGCAGAAACGTCCAAGTCCTCAGTAGATAAAGGTTTCTAAATAGCAGTACTAATAGTGTTGAATTGACAGTATTTTTATATTATGTGCAGTGTTATTCTTGTGGTTTAATTCGATCTAATTGACCAATCTAAAATTCAATCTTTCTGCATTGTAAAACTAAGAAAATTATTTTATGCTACATACAGTATGTCTTCTCTTTTACTGTATGTATTGTGTAGTTCTCCTATTTGAACAGGAGGGGGAAGAAACTGTACATCTTTGCTCGGAAGCTCGTTCTGGTGGCTGCAGTGTTATACCTCAGCCCCTCTGTATTGTGTATAAGATACATTTGTTACACATTTATGACATTCAGTACTGTGCATAACAGATATTGTAAGGTGCTGGTGCTTTATAATAAAAAAAAAAATTTAGAGTAGCATTTTATTATGCGTATGCATATTGTTGACCAAGACGAAATCAGTTGTAGTATTTTGTGTTTTTTTGTTTTGTTTTGTTTTGTTTTGTTTTTTACAGAAACTGAAACAATATTCCTATAATATTCCTTTTCTGTCTATAATTTAAAACATTATACAATTCACACTTGATGAGCAGGTGGATTATACATATACACAATATACATATAACCAAAAAATACAATAACATTTGCCTTCTTTTACATTTTCAAAATAAATGCTAGAGATTTTGCAGTCATATTATAGAAGGCATTTTTCACAGCAGATCGAGTACGTATCATAATTCATAATAAATTGTGTATACAGTATACCTACTGTAATTGGCATAAAATCCAATTCTACAGTATTGTTTTTTTCTTCTTTGAGCACAGAAATCCCAGACAAGGTTTTGAGTAGTTATAAAAGATTTGTATAACTACAGTAACATTGTTAATTTTTTTTTTGTATTTGATTTGTTACAAACTGATTAATTTTCACATTTAAAATACCAAATTTAAAATTGTGAACAATTATCAGACTCTTGTTTTGAATTTGTATTCAAATATTGATTAGAATCTGTACAAAAGAAGGATGAGTAATTGTTCCAGCTGGAAAAACACATATTGTGAGTCAGAACACCTTCTAATCTTTTAATATAAGCTGAATTTCCAGTCCTCCTCAGGGAAATAAAGCGAACATCAGATTACGTGATCTGTACTACTCATGCTCTTTTCTCTGGAGCTGTTAACACATTTAGAACAGTAATATAAATTAAATGCAAGCCAAATCCTGAAAGAGGATTAGGATTGTTGACCATGCGGCTGTTGTATTCTGTATCTACTCCCCTAACCACCACCTATGTGATCAGGCAGTGAATGAATAAGTGCTGAGGTCTAGCTGTGCCGTAGAAGGCCTCCCAACCGCACATGGTTTGTGTAGTGCGGCTTGGAGCTGATTTGTTTCCCTTCCTGTAAGGCCCTCATACACCCCCTTGCTGACTCCCTATTTCTCCGAGCAGTGTAAACACACAGCTTCAGAGGAATGTTGGACTCTCTGACCTCATGGCAAGCACTCGGATGTAGTTCACTCAGTTCAGCTTGGCCGCGGTGTGCTCGGGACGAGAGAGCGCACATCCCGCTCTGCTCTGGCACATTTCTTCTTGCTCCTGCTGCTACCACCGCCGCCATTGTGCTCCTCTCAGGCTATGTCTGTCTGTCCCTTCTGTGTGTGTTTGTGTGTGTGTGTGTGTGTGTCTCTCTCTCTCTCTCTCGCTCTCTCTCTCATTCTCAGTGTCTACTCTCTTACTCATTCAGCGTCAGTCTCTTCCTCTGCTGACACTGTTACATAGGCTTTAACAGGAATACTACAAATGCATTACATCTGTGTTTCCCACAGTGCCGTGCAATTAGTCAGTTGTGCTGAATGTAGTCCACCCTTCCCCCAGTCTTTCTGGGCGATTGCATTCTGTATGGGCACTCTTAGGGGTCTAGAACAGGCAGAATCTCTAAGTAGCTTTCCGGACAGTGGCCCACAGATAGGTGTGGATAGGCTAAAGATAGATCAAAGCAGACAGCATCTGTCAGTTTGTGTAAAGGCAGTGTAAAATGAACGTTTGACCTCCTCCCTCCCGTGCCGGTTTGAGCTCTGCCATTTTTAGCGTACATAGAAGAGTCACACTTATAAACCCCACGCCATAGTCTATCAAACCTACTCTTTCTGGAGGACAGGAGCTGCTGTTAGTGTCATTGGGGATAACACGACTTGGTCTTTAACCTCACACACACATGCACCTGAACTCGGTGCTGGCCCAGTTTTCCACCAGCCATCATCTCTTGTTTTATTTTCAGAAACCTGCATTTGCAATCAGCAGTGCGACTGCATAGTCTGGATGCATATTTCAGTGGTAGTGTTGCATTCCTGAACACAGCACACTGCTAGAGGGAGATGCTGTGGATACACCTTTGCTTTTACTGGAGCTCTTATTGTCTTGCTGTTCCAGTTGCTTCTGTGTGGGAATAATTCAGGGTTGGGTTGGAGGGGTGGTGGGAGTGGGAGGTGGTTTGATGCCCGCTCCAGGAGACCTAATTAAACCAAAGGCAGCCACAGACTTTGGTGGGGGTGCAGATAGTACTGAGGAATTTCACCTGAACAAAGACTCCGCTTGTGCTGGCTGTCCACCAAGAGCTTGATCTGCACAAGCTGTAATTTTGGGAGAAAGGAGACACTGTTTGACCAAAGGCTGGAGTCCTTTACGGTCATCATTTAGATCATTTAGGAGTCTCTCCAACGAACTCCACTCCAGTTTATTTGTTTGTTCTGGTCCTCTCTATAGTATAATTATGGCTTCCTCAGCAAAATTATGACATGAAATATTATTTTCAAATAGTATCTGGTGTACTCAAATAACAGGCCAGTCTTAAGTGTTTTCATTAAATGGCGCTAAATAAAAGCACAAGATTGTGGCCCGGGCTGTGGGCTCTGCGTCTCCCTCTATTGGTCACTGGCCGTTAGTGCAAAGAGTTAACTAGTTAATGCATACAAGTCATATGAAACGCCAATTTCACACCTCTTTCCATGCAATAGATTTGACACAGCAGGAAGTCCATACCCATTCATTACAGCTGAAATGTTTCTGTTGATTTATATTTATTACAGATAGCATTTGAGAAGGGAAACAACAAAGTTCATAGTGATGCAAGTACAAGTGAAAGTGTTACGGTGTTTCATCAAAACGGATAATGCACAGATTAATTAAATATATGCTAATTAAGAATAAACCTTAAATACCCATGGCGAATTACAGGTGTGAAATGATTCATGAATGATTAATGAGTTCTCCATGATGAGCACCTCAGAGACACAGACGCTCAGTGTTGTAATGAATCCAGTCCTGGTCAGTGGTGTGAGACCCCCTCCCTCTTATTGCAGTACTTCTTGTTTGGTGACACGGCACAGCGTAAAAGAACATTGCGAGTAAGACTGATGGCGAGGAAAAGAGAAACAGATGGCTGCAAATATCAACTGCTAAATTATTCATCAGTGCTCCTGCTTTGGGATAGATAGCGCAGAGAGAGGGAGAGAGAGAGAGAGAAAGAGTCTGCTTCTCTAGTGCAATCACGAGTGTGTACCAGTGATGTATTGGTCAGAATGTAAAATATTTTCTGAAGTATTTCAGTAGCAACCATTAAATGGTATCACTTTTTTCTGCCATGGTATAGCTTAGAAGGACAGAGCTTTCCTAAATGAGAGGTGTCTCATTACCTTATTACATACTACCTGCAGACTTCACATTTGAACGATTTGTCATTTAACATAACTGACATGTGAAGCACACACTTGTTGTCTCTGTCTTTTTTCTCGCTCAATGCTGTCACACACAGACACATACTCTCCCCCGTAGAAAGCTCTGGGGAAATAGAACAGAGGAAACTACGTGCCTTCACCAAGCAAGGGCTGTCTGGTGTCATGGCAACTGGTGCAGATTGACCCCACCCTCTTCCATCAGCTTGAGAGGGAAAATAAGAGGCAGAAGAGAGAAAGTAAAAGAGGGATGAAAGTGGCAGAGAACAGCAGCGATTCAGGCGTGGACAGAGATGGTCTGAAGGTGTACTGTATGTGAACAAATTCTCGCTAATATTTATTTGGGTCATGAATGAGGCAATGCGGTGAAGTACATATTACATATACTACAATAGAAATAGAGTTCTCAAGAAGAGAACAAATCAAGAGAGTGAGAGCATAGTATAGTAGTTTATGTCAATTTTTTTCATTGTAAATTTCAGATAAAATACTTAAGCAACTCTCATACTGCAACACATACATGTGCAAGTTTTGGTTTGATGTGAATTAATCTGATGTCCCAAGCTATAACAAACACCCAGTTGAAACCCTGCATGCCAAATTCTGTAAACATTTCCTCAAAATGCAGAGGAAAAACACTGAAAAGGCTATATTAGGACAATACTATCTACTATTCAGTATTCAAAATAGAGTGAAAATGAATTTGAAAATATTAACAAACTAGCAACACCAATTTATTTTATTATAAATCACTGACCAGCCAGTCAGTTGGATTTTTGCCTCAGCAATAATAGATAGATGGATAGAGAGAGAGAGAGAGAGAGAGAGAGAGAGAGAGATTATTTAACAGAATTGCTGTTAAAAACCAAAACAAACTCCAATACTGTCTGGTTTGTGAGCTCTTTCCACTTATCTAGGACAACCAGTGAAGCAATTCCTCAAAGACCTGCTTAAAATAAAATTATTAAAATGTCAGGTGTTTTTTCTCATCTGTATGGATATATTAACTGGTCTGACCAGAATATAACTAGCAGCATTTATCCCAATAAAGCGTTGTTGAATTGAATTGAGAATGAGAGAAAGCAGAGGCGATTGTACGAAAATGGATTTCAGAGAGAGAGGGAGAGAGAGAGAGAGAGAGAGAGGGGGGGCAAATTGGATACTAGTTCATCTAAGGACACAGGGGAAAAAAAAAAAGATGGCTTTTGCTGCCATCTCTAATGGCTGTCTGATTACTACACAGAGGAAGCAGAGACAGTGAATGAACACTGCAGTAGCCTTCCCTGGTACAGCATGGCCCCAGTGCACAAGACATATTGCAGAAAATAGCCAGCCCTCTTTAATAACCCAGCCCAAACACAACCCCCCCCAACGCACACACATTATCTTTGAATACTGTGTAATAATATGTATTATGTACACTGTTTGGCAGACACTTTGTCTTGTAAAAAAAAAAACTGTGTAAAAATCACATTATGCTAATAAAGTTGTAGTAATAAAATGAAGAAAAGGAATTGATACTGGAAGCAGAAACAAATCCTTTTGAAAGTTTTTTTTGTGTTTTTTTTGTTGTTGTTTTGTTTTGTTTTGTTTTGTTTTTTAATCCTACAGTCCTTTCAGGATTTTGGTATTCCAAACTTACTGTACTGTAATACCAGGTTGCTGAGGAAAGAATGTAACTGACTTCCCCTTGGGTTCTTTGTGGTGTTTTGTGGCAAACCACCATTACAAAGAGGTACAGACCTATTATTTTAGAGCCGTGCCCTAAAACCAACCTCATTATTTCAAATTTTAAACAGTTTGAGAGATAAGGATTACGGCCACACACAACCTGGATGAATTTAATTAAAGTTGTTACATCCAGAAGCAAAGGATTTTATACTATTGACAGAGTTGTTTCTGCCCCCTGGCTATTTTTCCAGTGGGACACACACACAATGAATGTTGTCTTTCTTCAACTATTAAAATTATATTTGCATATAGCACACACACACAGACATAGGTCAGTCTTTTGAATTAGACAGTCATTTATGGAGAACTAGTGTAATTTCCAGCGTGTCATTTTCTATTTATGTTTTAATTCCCCACTTAATTTCCCAGAGCAGACATTAATTGCTTTTTATGTGCTTTAAACTATGGGAAGTGTGTGTTACTACAAGTTTGCTTTCTAGTGTTTAATCCAAAACAGCATTCTACCACTTGATTTCCATTCCTGCTGTGAGCAGGTAAGAGAAGGGAACTCTGCCTGTAATAGTCCTCTGCTTACCCTGCTGTCAGTCACAACACATTCTTCACAAATTAAACCTATGTAATGATAAAAGTCACTAGGTTTAGTAGAGGTTTGGGATCTAATAAAAAAAAAAATGGAATAATGCAACAACTAATCTTAGCACGGATAATATCTCGAATATAGATGAATTGATCTAATATTTCCAATTATTAAGATAACAGTGAAATAAATCTAATATTATAGAGCCTATTAGACACTTTACTGATTTTAAATTGGTGTGTTCCTTTGGCAGATCATTTTGTTTATTGCACACAGGTTCACCAAAATTAGACAGTTGTACATTGGAAGAACATTACATGGTCTTTTGCCAATCTTATTCTGTGCAGTTTCAGTGAACGTGTGGCCACTATAGCCTTAGATTTCTGTTCTCCACTGAACTCAATGTGGTCTTCTGCTGCCCGTCTGCCTCAAGACTTGACATGTGTTGAGATGCTTTTCTGCTCACAACTGTTATCTGAGTTACTGTAGCTTTCATGTGAGCTCGAACCAGTCTGGGAATTCTCTTCTGACCCCAACAAAGCATGTCAATATGCAGTATGTATGGATTTTATTTTTTGCATTATTCCATGTTGAATTATTATGATTATTAAGATTATATGATAAAGATAACCTAACGATAGACCTGCCATTAAAACAATGACTACATTCTGCTTACAACCCCAATTCCAAAAAAGTTGGGATGCTGTGCAAAATGTAAATGAAAACAGAAGGCAATGATTTTGCAAATCTCATGAACCCATGATAATGTTATTCACAATAGAACACAGAAAACATTTCAAATGTTTAAACTGAGGAAACGTACCATTTTAAGAAAAAAATAAGGTAAAAAAAAAAAAACAGCTTTAAGAAAAAAAAAATAAGGCCAATTAACCTCCAGCTGTTCCTTTTTAATAACATTTACTTTTCCAGCCTTTTGTTGCCCCTGTCCCAACTTTTGAGACGTGCTGCGGCCATCAAATTCAAAATTACCTTAAAATGGTACATTTACTCAGTTGAAACATTTGATATGTTTTCTATGTTCTACTGTGAATAACATATGGGTTTATGACATTTGCAAATCATTGCATTCTGTTTTTATTTATTGGGGTTGTACATTAACAATCAGTGGGTTCTGGGCTTGTGCTTAAAACGGGGTCACATAAACAGAAATATTCTTCCAAGTGTGCTTGAGATAATAAAGTTTGCTGCCAGAACCTTGTCGTCGGCTGTCTTTGGTCACAGTGGCACCAAATCGGTCACTGATGAGAGCATCATATGTATTCTAAGACCTCCGATTTTAACTCATGACCAAAGAATTGTTTTATGATGTCTGTGACGGCAAAATTGGGCTGATCGTATGCTGTAAATTCGGCATAAAATTTAATGGACACAGATAATTAAATGTACAAAGAAAACTTTCCTCCTTCTGTTTCTTTCTCTTTCACATTCTGTCATTCTGTCCTTGTTATTAAAAATTTCTGGTCGCTCTTTTGAACCTTCCTGTTTGGATGTGGTTTGTTCTGAGGGGAAAATGGGGCCCCAACATTGTTTATGCTGTAATACTATAACTTTTGACAGTGACAAAGCTTTTTTCTTCAGGTCTACATCCAATACCTCTTATGAACAATTAGAGAGAAAGTAGCTGGGTTTAATTGTTCTGGGGTCAGACAGGAAATGCGAAGAGCTTGATAGTATGGGCTGATGGAAAACCACTGAGACAGTGAAAAAACAGGAGGAAAATTCAGAAAGTATAAGGGAGACAGAGGGAGAGAAGGGGCGAATGGCAGAGGTTATTAAGTTCATCCCAGATGGAGCTACTTTACCAAATGTTCCACAGGATGCATGCTGTAACAGAGCACACTAAACAGACATGTCTATCGATTTGGCATGAAAACCTCATGCCTTACAGTATTTATTCCAGTGCATCTAAGAATAGTTAATTCAAAGTACAGGAACATGTCAACTCACCGATTAAAGTTCGAGCAAAGATACAATGTGCTCATAGCACAAGCATTTATCATTTATCAGCCTTGAGCAAAGCTCAGCTCAGGTGTCTGCTGCTGCTCTGTTTAGCTCCAGGCTGATTAGATAGCGTTGCTGTGTCTCACTCTGGTTAGTTGAGAAAGTTTTAGCCAATGCTTACTCAGAGTTCCATGTGCCCTGTAGCACAAGTAGAAGTAAGAAGTACCTGCAATGTGGAAAGGGATGTTTTCTGAAATGGCGCAATTATTTCCAGTGACTTTAATGAGTCCCTTAAGTTTCTCCAAACAGGAAGTTAAATCACTGTCTGGCAGCTAATAACTAATGAGCTTGCACACAAACTCTTTCAGAGAAAATTTTGGCAGTCTTGGCAAATGATCCCAATTGGGTGATCAGCTCCATAAGACAGAACACTGCTGTTAGTTTAAAGAAATGCTTTTTAGAACTGAACAGCTGATAGAGCTAAACAGCAGTGAGTGAGCTGTGGCTGGCTAAGTACAGCCTTTGTGCCACAGGCATTAGTGTGTAAGGCTGAGTTCAAAGAATTAGTGTGTGCCACCAGAGCACACACTAATTTAGATCCTAAAGGAATTTCTACCACATCAGTAACGGACACTAATTTTGACATTTCTCTCAACTGAGAAAAGAATGGAAAAAATCTTCCATAAAACAAATTTATAATATATGTCTAAGGGCACTTGTTAGGGCATTCAATAAATAAATGTTTTTGTGTCTTAAATGTGAATTTATAAATATATAAATGTTTCTCCATTTTAAAAAATACTATAAAGGGCAGTAAAAACTAATAAATGAAACAAAGTCAATATTTGGTGTGATGATCCTTTGCTTTAAAAATAAATAAATAAAGTAATCTCAGGTAGAATTAGTGCAGTTTTATTAGGAAATTAGCTGTTAAGTTTTACTGAGCATCTTGCAGAACCAGCCACAGTTCTTCTGGAGACTTTGACTGTGGCACTTGCTTCTTATTTTTGCAGCAAAATCCAGTAGCCTTCGTTGTGTTTTTTTTTGTCTGAGAAGCGTCTCTTACCACTTAATATGCTGCTTTTTTTACTGACACATTTTTCTGTAACATTTAATTTTGCGCTGGAAAACTAATGTTTGGGAATCTAACATGTTTTTGTAGAAGTCTATATAAAAATCTATAACAAAGTTTGTACTAAAAAAAAATAAGGTGCCTAAGACTTTTGCACAGTAGTTTGTGTGTGTGTGTGTGTGTGTGTGTGTGTGTGTGTGTGTGTGTGTGTGTGTGTGTGTGTTTTACATTGGCTTTGCAAAATCTGCAAAATGTTAATAATAAAAAAGAGAGATCATAAAAATTTGGTTTATTTTATTTATTTTGTACTGCCCTGAATAAGCTATTTCACATAACAGATCTTTACATATAGTCCACAAGACACAATAACTACTGAATTTACACAAGTGAAACAGTTCACATAGAGTTTACATACACTTGATTCTTAATATTGTGTGTTGTCACCAGGATGATCAAGTACATGTTTTTATGTTTTGTGATGGTTGTTCATGAGTTTCTTGTTTGTCCTGTTCTTCAGAAAAATGATGATGGATGAGCCCAAAATAGAATTTTTGTTTTAAATGAGAAGTGATATGTTTGGAGAAAGGAAAACACTACATTCTAGCATAAGAACCTTAGCCCATCTGTGAAACATGGTGGTGGTAGCATCATGGTTTGGGCCTGTTTTGCTGCATCTGGCCCAAGACGACTTGCCATCATTGATGGAACAATGAATTCTAAATTATACCAGCAAATTCTAGAAGGAAAATGTCAGGATATCTGTCCATGAACTGAATCTCAAGAGAAATTGGGGCATGCAGCAAGACAACAAACCTAAGCATGCAAATTGTTCTACCAAATAATGGTTAAAGAAGAATAAAGGCAATGTTTTGGAATGGCCAAGTCATAGTCCTGACCTCAATCCAATAGAAATGTTGTTTAAAGTCCTGAAGCAAGCAGTTCATGTGAGTAAACCCACCAACATCCCAGAGTTGAAGCTGTTCTGTACTGAGGAACAGATTCAAATTCCTCCAAGCCGATGTGCAGGACTGATGAACAGTTACTGCAAAAGTTTAGTTGCAGTTATAGCTTATGTCCAATTTCACTATGCCCCATAGATGTTAACCAAATTGATCAAAGTGTTACATTTACTGGTTGACAAAACTCTAGCAAGGTTTTAGACATCTTTAGGCAGTCTGACTGTTTTTTGTTAAACTGGCTCATTTTCCCAATATGATCTTTGCAGCAAATAGCCAAAGCATGATTATAAATTAAATTTAAAAAAAATATGAACATCATTTTGCTGAAATAGATTTGTGACATCTTAAATTTGAAGTATCAAAGTACTTTAGAGGACAGAAAAAAAAACTACATTTGGCCAAAGCCAACCTTTTTTTTTTTTCTTTCCTTTTTCTGGGTTTTCCCAGACCCCCATAAGGGATAGGGTAAGAAATAAGAGATTGAGAACAGACAAAAGGTAGAGAGATGTCAGGAATGAAGGAAAGAATATTGCAACAGGCCTGTGCTGACCTCATCAGACATTCAGTCTAATAATAAACAAGATTATTATAAACTGAGAAAGGACACCCTGGGCTGATGAGACCACGTTACATTAATAGCATTTGTGAAATGACCATATGTGTGAGTGTGTGTGTGTATGTCAGTGGTGTCAATAGGTCTAGCATGGAAGGGAAGGGGTGCTGGATAAGGGGCAGTTGCTCTTGGGAATCTGATAATCTGTCATAGCCCACTAATGTAAAAATAGGAAGAGAGAGTTGGCATCCCATGCCGGCTAAAACAGGTGTCTCTTTGTAGTCCTGTGTGTTTGTTAGCAAACGTATGTCCACTCAGAGACAGGGTGCACTGTTGCTATCGGCATTCATGAACACGTGATAACTTTCTGAATCAATACAAATCATCTTAATTTCACTAGAACCTACTTGGTGTTCAGTGTTAGTTTCATAGTTTTATCTTGTCCTCATGTTATTTAATGTAGGCACTTGGATGAATCTTTCCATTACTCTTTCTCTCTCTACTCTCTTTCTCTCAGACTCTCCAGTTTAGAGATTTTGCTCATGCAGTCTTTGATTTTATCAATTCAATTAGTCTTTGGCTAACCCTCCACTTCTCCATGGAGCCCAGCAAAGCAACATAAGCTATAAATCTCCTGGATCCTCTCAGGATGTGACCTGCACTTCTTTTCAAGGATTTTCCATTATATCCTGAGCTCCACAAATAAGTGTTTATATCCTTATGCGTGTGTGTGTGTGTTTTGTGACTATATTCATGTATCTTTGTCTTAAACTGTTCAAAAGTGTCCTTGGCCATGTGTGTAAAAGCCACTGAAACATAAGCTAGCCCATGCAAGCGCCTCCGCGTGAAACATAATAATTCTGGCAGCGTCGTGGCGTCGGAACTCGGTTCCATGGATACCACAAAGCCCAGTGGTAAAAGCCTGATGAACCTAAGCTCAGACAGTATCAGGTGGGTGGGTGGTGTGTGGGAGGGGGTAGGAATGAAAGTGGTCATGGAGCTGTGGTGCTTGGGGAGTTGAAGCAGGTCTGGGCAGGTCCAGGACAGCCTGAACTCTGGCTGAGGTTTGTAGCCGTGAAACACAATGGCTGCCTTTGTCGGCTGGCTACTCTGGCACTGAAACAGAGCAAGTTGAAAGATGTCTTCTTCATTTGAAGTTGATCATTGTTTTGGTCTTTCTTTTGCACTTGTTTGCTCTCATTTCATATATTTTCTGTCTCCTGTAAGTATGCATTTTGCTCTTTCTATTTATTGATCTTTATCTCCCCCTCTTCCTGAATTATTTCCTCCTCTTCTTCTTCTTCTTCTTCATTTAGTATTCAGTGTGTTGGCATGGCTGCTTTAATGCTATGTTGCTATAACAGTCTGTCTCTGTCCAGTCTGTCAGATTTACATGTCTAACACTTTCAATGCTGTTATTCCATATATACAAACACAACTGAAGGAAAAGCCATTGTTCATGCTATGCTAGGGTGTAGCATACATATGTAGCATACAAAATACTAGCTTCTTAGAAAAAGTAACAATACCATGTCTTTTCCTGTAATTTCTAATAAGATAGGAGGCACTTGTAGCAATTCTGGAGAATGAGATAATAAGAGAATAAGATTATTTCATGCAGCAGATTCATCTAACAGCTTGTCCATATGGAGGTCTTATAGCCTATTTTTTCATTCTAAAACACTGCAGTATTGAAACTGTTATACTGTTAAGACATTTTATGCTTGAGGGTCTTTTTTGCCGGAGTGTGATTAATGGTATTTTAACAGACCATTACTATACTAACAGCCATAACATTAAAACCACCTGCATAATATTGTGTAGATCCCCATGTGCTGCCTAAACAGCTGTGACCCATCCAGGCATAGTCACTACAATACCTCTGAAGGTGTGCTTTGGTATCTGGCACCAAGACGTTAGCAGCAGGTCCTTTAAGTCCTGTAAGTTTGGAGGTGGGGCCTCCATGGATCAGGCTGGTTTGTACAGGACATCCCACAGATGCTTATTGGATTGAGATCTGGGGAATTTGGAGGCAAAGTCAACATCTTGAACTCTTTGTCTTGTTCCTCAAAACATTCCTGAAAATTTTTGTAGTGTGGCAGGGTGCATTATCCTGCTGAAAGAGACCACTGAAATTAGGGAATACCATTACTATGAAGGGGTGTACTTGGTTTGCAACAATGTTTAGGTAGGTGGTACATGTCAAAGTAACATCCAGATGAATGCATGGGCCCACACTGCCTCCGCTGGCTTGCCTTCTTCCCATAGTGCATCCTGGTGCCATCTGTTCTCCAGGTATGCAATGCACACACACACACCCGTCCACAAGATGTCAAAGAAAACATGATTCATCAGACCAGGCCACCGTCTTCCATTGCTCCATGGTCCAGTTCTGATGCTCACATGCCCACTATAGGTGTTTTCGGTTGTGGATGGGTCAGCATGGGCACTCTGACCAGTCTGCAGCTACCCAGCCCCATACACAGCAAGATGTGATGCACTGTGTGTTCCGACACCTTTCTGACACCTTTCTATGGAGTCAGCATTAACTTTTTCAGTTTGTGCTACAGTAGCTGTTTTGTGGGATTGGAACAGACAGGCTAGCCTTCACTCCTCACGCACATCAGTGAGCCTTGGACACCCATGACCCTGTTACTGGTTCACCGGTTGTCCTTCCTTGGACCAGTTTTGGTAGATACTAACCACTGCATATGCAAATGTGAACCACCCCCACAAGACGTGCTGTTTTGAAGATTGTCAAAGTCTCTCGGATTCTTATGCTTGCCCATTTTTCCTGCGTCCAACACTTCAACGTTGAGAACTGACTGCTCACTTGCTGCCTAATATATCCCACCCCTTGACAGGTGCCACTGTAATGAGATTATCAGTATTATTAACTTCACCTGTCAGTGGTTTTAATGTTATTGATGATCTGTGTATATACAGAATATACCAGTGCCTTGGCTTATGTGGGTTAAAATGCTTCAGAAATCAGATTTCTTTTGAAAGCTCTTTGGTTATCCCCAGGGTCAACAAGGTACAGTATATTACATGTGTGTGAAAGGGGCAGTCAACCAGGGTATTTCTTAAATGGAAGAGGAAATATTTTTTACCAATGGCAGAAAGCAGATAGAAGGGAACAGTGAAGATATCAGTGATCACCTGTTAGCAGGTCTGCAGTATGTGAGGTATATTTTGTTTGTATTATTATTTAATTATAATGGGCTTTTTAGGACTTAAACATATGTAATACTACATTTTATAGAAATATTCAAGGAACTATTCTGCATGTTCTGTCCTCAGTCCTGGTAATTTATACACCTATACCTGAGGCAAATAGTTTACATATACCTAGGCTAAAGTCATTCCAAGTCAATTTTTCACAGCTCCACACATTTCATGTTACCATACATTTTTGTGTTAAGTCAGATAGGATATGTACTTTACTTCCCTAAGAGGTCATTAAAAAAAAAAAGTTTACATACACTTTTATAGTATTTGGTGCCATTAGCTGTTAATTGCTTGAACTCAAACTCTTGGTTTATCTTTCTACAAGCTTCTCACAATATTTTGCTGGAATCTTTGCTCATTCCTCCTGACAGAACCGGTGTAACTCAGGTTTGTAGGCTTCCTTGCTTTTTCAGTTCAGTCCACAAATCTTCTATGGAATCCAGGTCAGGGTTTTGTAATGCAAACACTTTCATTTTTGTTTTTAAGCCATTTTGTTACATCTTTGGAGATATATTTCTAGATAATCCTCCTTCCTTGTGATGCCATCTATTTCTGAAGTGCACCAGTCTCTTTTCCAGCAAAACATCTCCATGACATGATGCTGCCACCCCCATACTTCACATTTGGAATGGACTTCTTTGGCTTAAAAGCCTCATCCTCATGCATAGGGCTTATCATTATGGCCAAACAGTTTAAGTTTCTTTAATCTGACCAGAGAACACTCCTCCAAAAGGCTGGGGATCACCTGCAAAATTCAGTTCTGGCTTTTTTTTTAATGCCTGTTTGAGAATAGGGTCTTCTTCCTTGCATGACAGTCTTTTAGGCAGTGATGATGTAGGAACTAGTTCCTTTGTTGTTTTATTGGGGTCCAGTTGAACCATTTGGGCAAAGGTTTGTTCATTCCTTGACGATAATTTGTGCCTCTTTCCTGAATGATGCAGTGTCTGTGTGATCCCAAGATTTTTTTTAAATATTTGTACAGATGCTTCATATTCTTTGTACAGATTGTTTGGAAACTGGACTTGTGGTGGTCCGCAATTTTTTTTCTGAGGTCTTGGTTGGGTAGCTTGGCTTTTCCCATAGTATCAATGGTTGCACTTACAATTAACTCCTAATTATGACAATTGGCCAATCAGAAGCTTCTAAAAGTCATTACATTATTTTCTGTAGTCTTCCAGACTGTTCAAAGAGACCATCAACTTGGTGTATGTAAACCTTTGACCCGCTGGAATTCTTATATAGCCTAGACATAATTGATATGATATGTAAACTTTTGACCTGCTGGAATTCTGATATAGAAATAAATGGTATGTTATGATAGATATGAAATAAATCTGTCTCTGATTGATTCTTTTACATCACATTAAATTTTATCTCATATGAACAAAGTGGATGTCCTAATTGATTTGCCAAAAGAAACATATGGTTTCATGAAATGTGTGAAGTTGTGAAAAACTGTATCTTTAGCCTGTATGTAAAATTTTGGCCTCAATTGTGTTCACTCAGCCTTTCACTATTTATTACAACAGAGGGAAATTACAACTGTACATTTTTTTTAATGGTGAGCCGACCCCGTCTATATACAGCTAGCAAAGGCAAACACACTAATGTAGCACTTACGGATCCCATTTGTTGTTCTGTCAGTCATGTGCTGGTTATGTTTGGTCCTATACTTTTTTTTGTATACCACACCACACTACACACAAACCTTATTTCCTCACCCTGGGTCCTGAAACAAAAATGCCATGGTGGGCTTTGAGGTGACCCAGATCATGTGGCCCAGATCATGTTTATATCCTAGAGAAACAGGACACACTCAAATGTAGGAACAAAGTTCCTGGAGTTCCTGGGCTTGCAACTCAGTGCCCCCTGAGTAGACAAAATTAACTGCAAGTTCTATTTAAAAGAGAGTTTAATATAATCCAGCTTTAAAAAAGCTGCCACTGTTTAGTTTATGTCCTTTGAGGCTGATTTATACTTGCATAAGTGTATCAAGTAGTAATCGGATCCAGACCCAAGACCCAAACCAGAATGAGTGAAAATGCTAAATGTTTGACATTTTAATAACCTATACTCTATACCACTTGACCTGTACCTTTGCTCAATTATGCAGCTATCCAGTTAGCCAATCATATGGCAGCAGTGCAATGCATAAAATCATGCATGTTCATCACCTGATCTTTTCCCAATCTTCAACTGTCCTGTTTCAGTCAATCTGTGCAGCCTGTACACTGTAGCATTAGATTTTGTTGTTGTAGCCTGTCCACTTCAAGGTTCAGCAATTTATGCGTTCTGAGATACTTTTCTGCTCACCACGATTGTAAAGAGTGATTTATTTGAGTTACCATATTCTACCAGTCAACCAATGTCTTCTGCCCTCTATCATCAGTAAGATGTTTCCACCAGCAGAACTGAGTCACTGGATGTTTTTAGTTTTTTTCACCATTCTGTGTATACTCTAGTGTAAACAGACATGCTATTGTCAAAGTCACTGAGATCACATTTGTCCCCATTCTGATGTTTGATGTGAACATTAACTGAAGCTCTTGACCTGCATCTGCATGATTGTTATGCATTGCCTGCTGCCATGTGATTGTTTGATTGGATAATTACATGAATTCTCATACATTCACTGTCCACTTTATTAGGAACACCTGTATACATGGTGTTCCTAATAAAGTGGACAGTAAATGTATGAGAATGGGTCAAATGAAAACTTTATTATTACTATTATTATTGTTGTTGTTGTGATTATTATTATTATTATTATTATTATTATTATTATTATTATTATTTTGCATTGATTATTGCAAATAGGTGTCACAAATGTAGAATGGAGATGAATGGACCAGCAGTACATTTTTACTTTTGCAACTACAGATGTACTGTTTCTCTAATTTATGTAGCACTTTTAAGGTTTTCATTTGACTCACTTTCGCATGTGACTCATTTTTAAAAAACAACCTGACTTTAAAAACCCTTTATAATGGAATTTTAACAGAAGCCAATGGGGGATGCTCCCACAGCCTCCAGGCAGCCATGAAGCTTGTGCTGTCAATAAACTTCGCAAACAGCCTGTTTATATATTATGTGGTTCATCATGCCTAAGTTTTGAGCCTTTTTAAAAACAGTGACATAATGTTCATTCATCCATAATGTTCAATTTGAAGCAAAAATTGGGGTACCTTGTGGACAGAGCTAAGCGCTACAGTATGTTTAGTAGTTCACAAATAGCAATTAAGCGAGATTAGAAATAATCTGTTCTATATGATTATATTGGCATTGAAAATAAAAAGTATAGAAAATAAGATTAGGAATCATCAAGAAAAAGACTAAGCCCAGCACAGATTGTTTAATTGTCAAAAGGCATTCACCAAGAGAAACGTCAGTTGGCAATAGCCAGGGGGTGCTATAGGATGATGCTATGTTTCGCATGACAATGCTATAGTTCACACAGTCTCCTAAGCCATGTTCCCACGTTTGTTTGTTTGAGCTCTGTTCATTTTGAATGGCATATGTTAAGCGGTGAGAAGGAGTGCCATGCTTTGCAGAAAGCCTTCTGTTTCCCAAGCCAGGGCTCATTCAAACAATAACAAATACGACTTTGCTCCACTCCCGTTCCTTCCATTTTCTCTGGCATTCCATGAGCATAAGGCAGCTTAGCACTTTCCTGTCTACATGTGTTTATGAGCTGTCTTATAACACCTGACAGACTATGAATGTGAGGGCTTGCACTGGGTTGCACTTGTACTACCAGATATCAGGTTCCGCCCAGCATGCATCATTAGTTATGCAATAACTGCACATCAATAAATTCACGTTGTTTGGTGTCTTTATTAGGGGGCACAGGGAGACGGCCACCAGTGTGCTATGGTTTCAGGCACTTTTCGAATCCCGGCTTCTTGCCCCATCCACCTATTACTTTCCACTTTTAACGGTGACCTGAAAATATAATACAATGCCATATGGTGCAATATTACTTACAATGATCTGAGTGTGGAGATACACAGGAATCTGTGTAACAGAGCAGCCTATTTAGGTCAAGTTTCACTCCATCCTCACTTTTCCGAGTCATTTTTTGGTCATCTATGAAACCTTTGCAAAATGTCACACCCCGGCATCTTATTTTTTACAATGTGCCATGCTTGTGTACAGTAGCACTGCCACATAATGTCCATGTTTTAAATACCTGTGTGTTTAATTATTTATACGCCGTTAGAGCCGGGATCTTATTTGTAACCAGTGCCTCTACGAGGTGAGTTTTTACACTTTAGTGTGTTTCTATTTCTTTAGATTACCCTGTCTATTTTTTTGTGACTCTATTAAGTGGCATGTTTCTGGAAGAGGAGCTTGTTCAGCCTGTCTGCTGAGGTCTTTAAAACCGAGCTTAAGAAAGCCATCACACACCTTACTCTCACTGAAAAAGAGACAACAGATATAAATAGACAGCACCAGCAGTGGTTAATGCCTGTCGCCCTAGACACACACATTTGCATATCTTTTATGTTCTTTCCTCTCTAAATCCTTTTTTTTCTTTTCTTCAGGTTCTCTTACTCTTTCTCGTGCAAAGGGTCTCCTCCTGAGGCTCGAAGGGTTTTCTTTTTTCTTTCCCTTCAGAAGGCAGGCCTGTTCAGAAAGGAGCATTGAAAAGCAGCAGCAGACAGTCGAGTAATTAAAGATTTGGGAAGGCAAGGCTTTTCTTTCTGTATTTTCTTTCAGACCCTTTTGGAGAGAGTAACGGTCTGCTTGCTCTATCAGAGGGAAGGTATTGAGTGCAGGGCTACAGGACAGCCATCTGGCCCTGGACAACTACTTCAGCTCTGTGAAAACAGGGAGAGTTGTGGGGGGAAAGGCTCTTTGACTTTTCAGCTTTCCTATACCAAGGCATTGTGTTTGTAGTGGACAGACAGTTCAGTGTCATGCCCATAGTGATCAGTGTCAACAAACCATCAGTGTACCATCATGTGCAGTGTAACCTGTTTTATTTCGAGTTTCATATTCTAGTAAATGTCTTTGTTTTTTCACACATTTATCATTTTAATTTGCTAACTGAAAAAAGTTTTTTTTTTTTTCTTGTGTTGTGGGGGCTCAGAATTTGTCATATTTTTTCACCTGGCATTGGGAACACTTTTTTGCTGGAAATTAGATGTAGTGTTGCTAAGACACTACAGAATATATAAGGTGCTCAAATAAAAAATTAAATAAATAAAAACGTAAGGCAAACAAATCAAAGAAAGAAAATGTACAACCAAAATATAAAGTGGTGGTGGCATTAGAGAATACACAAGACAGACAAATTGCTGAACTGTATCTTGTTGGTTACATATACAGACCATAAACAAGTGTATTCCTGCCATGGAAGTGCTGTGGATATATAAAATGTATAGATTATGTTTAATATAGTACTCCTTTAACCTGTTTAGAAGTTGAATGATAATGAAATGAAAGCTTCTCTCCACTGAAAGTTTGACAGTGTATGGTGAGATTTGTCTCTGAACTTAGCCACTGTGTACTCCAGTGTCAGAACTGAGCTACATACATACATGCCCTTTTAGGAGCCAAGGACCAATGAGCTCTATGTCTTAAGCAAAAAGCGTAATTGTATATCATTAAATTTCCCCCTAACTACTGGCTGCTGCAATGTGTGAAATTCTAATTGGGAGTGTCTGCAGTACGTAGTTGAATTACACTGAACAGCCATAACATTAAAACCATCAGCCTAATATTGTGTAACCTAAACAGCCTTGACCCATCCAGACATGGACTCCACAAGACCTCTGAAGGTGTTCTGTGGTATCTGACACCAAGATGTTAGCAGCAGATCCTTTAAGTCCTGTAAGTTGTGAGGTGGGGCCTCCATGGATCCGACTGGTTTGTCCGGCACATCCCACAGATGCTCGATCTGGGGAATTTGGAAGCCAAATCAACACTCTGAACTTGTTGTCATGTTCCTCATACCATTCCTAAACGATTTTTGCAGTGTCGCAGCGCACAATATCTTGCTGAAAGAGGTCACTGCCATTAGGGAATACTATTGCCATGAAGGGGTATACTTGGTCTGCAACAATGTTTAGATAGGTGGTACAGGTCAAAGTACTATCCAGATGAATGTTGGGACCTACACTACCTCCACCAGCTTACCTTCTTCTGAGTTCTGATGCTCACGTGTCCACTGTAGGTGTTTTCAGCGGTGGACAGGGGTCAGCATGGCACTAACCAGTCTATGGCTGCCCAGCCCCATATGCCGCAAGCTGCAACGCACTGTGTGTTCTGACACTTTTCTATCATAGCAAGCATCAACTTTTTCAGCAATTTGTGCTGTGGTGGCTCTTCTTTGGGATTGGACCAGACAGGCTAGCTTTTGCTGCCCACGCGCATCAGTGAGCTTTGGGCATCCATGACCCTGTCGCCGGTTAATCAATTGTCCTTCCTAGGACCACTTTTGGTAGTTACTAACCATTGCATACCAGGAACACTCCACAGGTCCTCATATTTTTGGAGATGCTCTGATCAAGCCCTTGATATGGCCCTTGTCAATTTTGAATACATTTTGAATACATTTTGAATACATTTTTGGGCTTTCCTAAGTAGAGGACAGATTTGGGAGCAGTATTATAATTTTCCCCAATTAACTTTGTATCCAGAATATCTGTTTATTATGTTAAGCTGGGACGGTAGAGAACTCTCCAACTCTGATACAAATAGAAACAAATCATCTGCTTAAAACATGGGTTTTCTGGAGTCTTGACAAAAAGCTTTGGCCAGTGGTTCCAATGCTAAGGTAAATAGAAGAGGAGAGAGTGGGCAGCCCTGTCCAATGCCCTCCCCAAATTAAAGGATGGCATGATAAACATTTGTGCATACTCTCGCCTGACGGTCAGCATATAGGAGCTGAACCAGTATAACTTGGGACCAAACCTAATGGTCTCCAGGCTTAGGAGTCAAATTCCCATTCCTCCCTGTTAAAGACTTTCTTAGCAATCTGTGCCTTGTATGGTGAAGTAAGGTACTTGCCTTTTTCTAGCAAGTCATTAAACATATCAAGAATTAGCTGTGAAAACCCTTTAGCATAATTCCTAGCATAGGTCTTCAGGTGTCAAACCTTCCATGTCTGAACCTTTTGCCAAAGCCAACTGTTTAATGATGTCTAATATTTTGGCAATGATAAAGGGACAGTTTACAGTCAGGCAGGAAAGAGGAGATGCTCTGTTTGTCAGCTTTTTGGCAATTAACACCAGAGGTGATTTTGGTGCACACAGAGAGGTAGCCATATGGAAAAGTACCTCATGCCCACAGTTAAATATGGTGGTGGCTCTTTAATGATTTGGGGCTGTTTTTCTGCCAGAGGACCTGGACATTTTGTTAGGATACATGGCATCATGGACTCTATCAAATATCAACAGATATTAAATGAAAACCTGACTGCCTCTTGTTGGATCTTCTAACAGGACAATAATCCAAAACATACATCAAAATCAACACAAAAATGGTTTGCTGACCACAAAATCAAGGTCCTGTCATGGCCATCCCAGTCCCCTGACTTAAAACCTATAGAAAACCTGTGGGGTGAACTGAAGAGAAAAGTCCACCAGTGTGGACCTCGAAATTTGAAGGATCTGGAGAGATTCTGTATGGAGGAATGATCTCCGATCTCTTGCCATGTATTCTCCAACTCCATCAGGCATTATAGGAGAATACTCAGAGCTGTTATATTGGCAAAGAGCGGTATCACAAAGTATTGACTAAAAGTGTGCCAATAATTGTTGCACACCTGTATTTAACAAAGATATTTTTGGGGGACAAACCTGTGTTCTCTTTGCAATTGTTTGATATGCATGAGAGCAGATAATTTTTGTGATTTTTTTTTAACAAAAGATTAAAAGGTTAAACAATAAAGACAATTTTGCACAGCCTTCTTTGCTTAAATTTCCTAAGGGTGCCAATATTAGTAGGGGGCAATGTACATTTATTTTCATTGGTTTTTTTTTCTGTATGAGGATTAAAATCAAATAAGCAGTCACTTTCCCATTTTTCAATTTTTAAACTTAAAGTAAGATATCAGATAATGCTTAATTTTTATGTTTTCCAACTTTTAAAATTGGATAATAGGTCATTTTTTAATGAAACTCCAATGGCCAAATTTTGATCTGAATGGAAAAAGTAAACTGTGAATACTCAAGCGTACAGTATTCTGTTACTAAACTGCTCTCATTTAGGAATCTGGTATTACAGTACAATATTTTTTCCTTCAGTCCTGTGCCATTTCTTACAGGCTTTTTAAAGAATGTTTTCTATATACATCTGACAACTGTTATATTTAGATCAAATGAAAACAAACAACTCCTCTGTAGCTACTTGACTCGAATTCACACTGAAATCATTTATGAATAGTGTTTCCTTTCAAAGGGAACTCAATGTTTTGTGAGCTCCACGCTGTGGGAAGTGTCCAATATCTGATATCTGAAGCTTGTGTAGCATCATGCCTATTTATAGGTCTGCCGTGATCAGGTGATGTGGCAATTAAGCACGTGGCTTGATATAAAAACGGCACCTGTAAACCACTGAGACAGCCTTGTTATCTTCAGCGAGACTGCATGTTGGTCATTTGTGTAACGCTCACAAAAAGACTCTTCATTTCCTCTCTATCTTTAAAAAACTTTCTTTACTCTTCTGTACCTTTAAAAAAAAAAAAGAGAGAGAGAGAAAAGTATGAGTGAGAGAGAATTCAGGAAGTGTGTTACGCCTTGCTCCCGTTTCACTGGGGGGGGGGGGGGGGGGGTCAGATGACGACACATTTCTGTGTGAAGTGTCTAAGGATGGAGCATGCCAGGGCAACCCTCGAGAAGTTCAACTGTGCACATTGTGAATGCCTTGCAATAGGCAGCTCCGCTTGCACTCGCTCTCTTCTTGGCCAAAGGGAGTTGGGTTTCAGAGCCTCACAGATCTGGGCCGGCTGCTGCCAAGGCAGTCAGGGGATCTGGAAGAGGAGCCAGAGACCTCTTTCTCTGTCTTCCGGGTCTTCGCCGGATTTTGGAGCTCGCGTCACGACTCCTTCTTCCGCTATGGAAAGTCAAAAATGAATAAATAAATTTCCTCTTTGATTCTGAGGAGCCAGAAGGGGATTCTAAAAACTGAGAGCAGCTCTGAAGCATATAAAGAGCTGCTTGAAGCAATTACTAAGGCTGAATGAGTGTTTTTCTCCCCAGTGAAAATAAATCTCCCTCACACTGCAGAAAACCCCTTTTTTCCAGAAGTGCATAAAAAAATAATAAAAACGAGTGGAGCCCGGGCCAGTCACTAGTGCAAGGGAGGCACAGAACATGAGTGTGGCAGCAGGCCTCCCCCCGCAGACAGCCAGGGCGGCCACAGTCTCAGCTTGCTACTAGGCCTGATCTTACAATGGTCATAAAGGCCAAGCAGACAAAGAAGGAGTGGCCTGAGGGGCTGTGGAGGGACGTATCAGGGGACATGAGATTGTTAGGGCAGTTAGCCCCCAGTACTACTGTAGGGCCTCCCCTAGCCAAGGCTGTCCCAAGTTTTCAGTGTTCTCTGGTCAGTGAGCTGTCACAAGGCAACGAAAATCTGATGCTTTCCCTCCAATAGAACGTGGAAAAGTCACTAAAAGATCATATGGCAGCGTGGAAACTACTTCCAAAAGTGTCTCCATGGGTGCTGTCTACCGTAGAAAAGGGTTACCAGGTCCAGTTCAGAGCTGGACCCCCCTGGTTCAGAGCCGTGCTCATCCAAGTAGTCAGCACAGAGCAGAGCCCGATGTTAGTGCAAGAAGTACGATCCCTCTTGGACAAAGGGGCCATTGAACATGTATCAAGTTCCCTGAGGGAGGGACATTTTTACAGCCTTTATTTCCTGGTCCGCAAAAAAGATAGGAATATGCAGCCAATTTTAGATCTGCGTCATCTGAACTGTACACTTCGGACATACAGGTTCAAGATGCTGACACTGAAACTTATCGTTCCACAGATTCAGTTTGAGGACTGGTTTGTGACGATAGATCTAAAATACACATATTTCCACATAGAGATATTTCCAAGTCAAAGGAAGTTCCTGAGGTTTGCATTTAGAGGCAATGTATACCAACATCGGGTTCTTCCCTTTGGGCTAGCTTTATCCCTTCGCACCTTCACAAAGTGCATGGATGCCATTCTGGCTCCACTGCAACTCCAGAGCACCTGTGTACTAAACTACCTGGACGATTGGTTAATTGTTGCACAATCCAGAGAACTGGTGATTCAACATCGAGATGTTGTCTCGCCCACATGAAGAGCTTGGGGCTCAGGTTGAACTTCAAGAAAAGTATGCTTTCTCCAGTGCAGAGGACAACTTTTCTACAGGTCATATGGATTCTACTATGATGAGGGTGTTTCTAACCCCACGAATTTGTAGGTGTCCCCGGTTTCTAGCCTTGGGTCACACTCTAGGGGTGTCTCCTTATTGCAAGATGGTAATGATAGACACCTCCCTCACAGGCTGGGGACATGGTCTAAGATGCCTGTCCAGGTCATGGTCTCTGGAGCGGCCCTCATCTGGAGTGGCATATAAATTGCCTAGAAATGTGGGCCATGTTTCTAGCACTGAAATTCTTTCTTCCTCAATTGAGAGGTCACCATGTGTTAGTTTAACAGACAACACAGCAGTGGTCTCATGTATCAACCACCAGGGAGGATTATGTTCGCACCCCCTGTTCATGCAGAAGCAACTTCTCTGGACAGTGGGAAAATTTTTGTCAGTGAGTGCAATGTACATTCTGGGCAACTGGAATGTGGGGGCAGACAGGGGCTGAGGCCCAGGGATTGGAGGCTCCATCCACAAGTGGTGGAATCCATATGGCTGAGGTTCGGCCAAGTGGAAGTGGATGTGTTCACCTCTGAGGAGACAACACACTGCCCACTGTGGTTTTCCCTCACTCCTCCCACACCATTGCGGCTGGACGCCATGGTTCACACGTGGCCGAGGTCACTCACACTCACGCACTCCTTGTGAGGTTCCCATCTGCAGGGATCTACTGTGTCAATCAAAAGGGCTGATTTATCAACCTCGTCCGGACCTATAGAAACTGTGGGTCTGGCCCTTGATTGGCACCAGCTCATAGATTCTGGTCTCGCAACTGAGGTTGTGGAGACCATGTTGAATGCTAGAGCACCATCCATGAAGAAATTGTATGTGCTCAAGTGGCAACTTTTTGTCTCGTGGTGTGAGGAACGTCAGCTAGAACCCGTGAATTGCGCAATAGCTACAGTCCTGGAGTTCTTACAAGGACATTTCACAGCAGGGTTGGCTCCTTCTACATCAGGGTCTACATGGCCACCATTTTGGCCAGCCATGCCACTACTGGTGGAGCCTCTTTGGGGCAACATCCTCTCACTTCAAGGTTTATGCGTGATGTCAGGTGGCCGAGGCTCATCTGCAGACCACGCACATCTTCCTGGGACCTTTCTGGTCCTGGAAGGTCTGTCAGGTGCCATATTTGAGCCCTTACTGTCAGCCTCAGAGAAGCTTCTGACTCTAAAGGTAGCTCTTCTGCTGGCCCTGGCATCTCTTAAGCGAGTAGGAGATCTAGAAGCTCGCTCTGTTGTCCCTTCCTGACTTGATTTTGCCCCTGGATTAGTCAAGGCCTTCCTATATCCTAGGCTGGTTTATATTCCTAAAGTGTCTACATCCAGTGCCCAGCCAGTAATCCTCACAATGGAACAAGAGAAATTACACCTACTATGTCCAGTAAGGGCTCTCTGTACTTACATCCACCGGTCCGGCCAGTGGCATAAGTCGGAGCAGCTGCTGGTCTGCTTTGGGGGTGACAGTTGAGGTAATGCTGTGTCAAAGCAGCACATCTCTAATTGGATAGTGGAAGCAATCTCTATCACTCATGAGGTCTCGCTGCGCCTCTGGGCATAAGGGCTCATTCCACTTAGAGGTGTCGCCTCTTCAAAGGCTTTGTCCAAAGAGGTACCCTGACAGGATGTGAGAAGCGTGGTCTACATCACACACATTCATTCGATATTACAGCCTGGATATACATTGTAATTCAACAGATAAGCTTCTGTTTTAATCAGCATTTAAATTCACATCAGCAGTAAAATGTGCATTTGTTTGTACTTTTTGTCATCAACAGCATCATCATTCCAACTTGCACTTCACCTACGTTTTTTCTACTTTAATCTTTTTCTTGACTTTGTTTTATATTTAGGTTTACTATTTCAAGATGATCTCAATAAATAAAGTTGTGAAATTCTGTTTTTTGCTATTTGTCCTCATGTCAAGCAAATTGTCTAGATAAATCATTCTGTGCAAAACCTTCATGTAATGGGATTCGCCAGAATTAGTACGTATACAACATGTAGTGATTCATGAGCATTGAGTTCTGTTGATCAAAACATAAAATGAACATTTGGAATTTATCTTGTAAACTATTTGTATGTCATTGAAAAAGCCGTACTGCAGTGCACAGCCTCATTTTATATAGGGCCGGAAATTAGCGGATTTGATTTGAATATCACAACAGCTAACCATATGTCTTGATATTATATAAAAATAACCCCACCTCTTTTTACATTTACATCACTCTCTTATGCTGGTTACTTAAATCCTGAGAATATACTACAACACTGTGATCTTATGCCTTGTTGAATGGCTTTGTTGTATGGGGAAACTCGTGCACAATAATCAATTGCGTCCTTATTCTTTCGACTGATAGACTGTTGGAATATATCTGTTATTGTCCATTACCTTTATAGTGTGTTCACTGTGCCATTCACTGCCTGCACCAAAGAACAGCCTTTAGAAAGAAACCATGGACTCTGGTGTTATTCTATTAATTCATTCTGAATTTTGCCAGTGTCTCCTTTTATGAAATACTTCCTCTTAAAAAGAAAGGTATTCATGTATTCCCTTTGGAAAGACCCTTGGTTTGTTAAATATTATAGATTGTATAGACTGAAGTAAGCCAAACTTAAGGAAGATAGCGGTGCATTTAATGTCATGTAAACTGGACTGTTATCGCACATTTTTGCTTTTTCTGGTGTATAGTAATGGTTTTATGGATAAATATAGGGCAGTGGTGGTTAAGGCTCTGGATTACTGATCGGAAGGTCAGGGGTTCAAGCCCCAGCGCTGCCAAACTGCCACTGTTGGGCCCTTGAGCAAGGCCCTTAACCCTCTCTGCTCCAGCGGCACTGTATCATGGCTGACCCTGCGCTCTGACCCCAACTTCCTGGCAAGCTGGGGTATGCGAAGAAAAGACTTTCACTATGCTGTAATGTGACCAATAAAGAGTCCGTGCTGAGTTGATTTGACCCAAGGAGCTGGGCTGATGCGTCGGGGTGGGGGAGGGGTGCATTGATTCAACTGTCAGTGAAAATGACCCAGCGACTAACCCTGAGGTTGGATTACACAAACTACCCATGACTGAGAAAATAACCCAATTAAATGAACCAAAAGTCTCAACCCAGCGTTTTGGTCGAAAAAAATAACCTAGCATTTTTTAGAGTGCAGTCTGAAAGCTTTAGAATGTAAAAGAATGCCTTTTTCTCAGAAAATAGTTTAGAGCAAAAATGACTCAAAGGCCTTCTTTGCTTTAAAATTGTGATTGCATTTAAAGACAAATTTTATGTACTGTTACAAAAATGTCTTTTCTGCTGATCCTTTTAATTATAGGAAATAAGGAACATGCATTTGAGTGTGCTTAGTCATTTGACTAAAAGGTATATTTACAATGTTTTAATAAAATTGAGCCATTCTGTTTAGTGGATTTGCTGTAAAGACTAGAGTAGACATAACTGCAATTTGACATTTCCAACTATTAATCATTCCATAATTTCTGTTTATCTGTAACAGTAGTTTCTTGTTTATCAGTGAAAAATTAAGTATGTCTTCTTTTTTTTTTTCTTTCTTTTTTTTTTCTTTTTTTTTCACTGAAGTGTGTTGGATTTTTAGGATGTATGGAGGACACAGAGGTTTCAGGTTTACCAGTCCAAATGGGGAAAACAAGATAAAGTAAAGGTGAGTCAGTTTTTTTTTTTCTGAAGAACATCTCTTTCCCTGACTGTGTGGCTTAGTGTCTAGAAGTCTGTTGTTTTCAATGTGAGCTGGTGAACTGCAGCATCAGGAAGTGGAGCAACCATTACGAATGCAAAGTGGTCAAGGTTAGTGTTCAACTTCATGCAAATTAGTCGCAGTGGTAGCTCAGTGGTTAAGATGTTGGACTAGTAATTAGAAGGTCATGCCAAGCTGCCACTGTTGGGACTTTTAGCAAGGCCCTTAACCCTAAAGCTGTATAAATGCTCAGATGTATAAATGTACATAAATGTAAATCACTCTGGATAATGGTGTCTGCCATGAATGCAAATGTAAATGTAGAAGGGATGGTGGTTCACTCATCCTTGACTCTGAAATTATCTGTGTTCCACATACACCGATCAGCCATAACATTAAAACCACTGACAGGTGACATGAATAACATTGATTATCTCATGACAACTGTCATGAGATAGCAACTGTCAAGGTGGCGACAGGCGGCTGATTGATTGAAGGCAAGCCTGTCTGGTGCAAAGTCCATAGAAGACCTACTGTAGTACAAATTGCCAAAAAAGTTAATACTGTTTAATGATTTCTTGTACATCATGTGAACTTCTGGGTGTGTGTGCATTGCTTACCTGGGGAAGTAATGGCACCAGGAAGGCAAGCCACAGAGGCAGTGGGATGCTCTGGGGAATGTTCATTCATGTTGGTCCTGGCATTCATGTGGATGTCACGTTGACACGTACCACCTACTTAATATTGTTTCAGACCAAATACACCCCTTCATGGCAACATTATTCCCTAATTACAGTGTCCTCTTGCAGCAGGGTAATGCTCCCTGCCACACTGCAAAAATTGTTCAGGAATGGTTTGAGGAACAAAGAGTTCAAGGTGTTGACTTGGCCTCCAAATTCCCCAGATCTCAATCTGATCAAGCATATTTGGGATATACTGGACAAACAAGTCCAATCCATGGAGGCCCTACCTTGCAACCTACAGGACTTAAAGGATCTGCTGCTAACGTCTTAGTGCCAGATGCCACAGCACACCTTCAGAGGTCTTGTGGAGTTCATGCCTCAACAGGTCAGAGCTGTCTTGGTGGCACAAGGGGGATCTACACAAAATTATGGCAGGTGACATTAATGTTATGGTTGACCGGTGTAATTTCTCCTATGGATAGCTTCTGAGCCAGTTGGTTATATTTTGCTGTACTGTTACCACTCAATGTGTTAAATCAACCTAAATAGAATGGTGATATGCTGACTAAACCCATAAAAAATTTTTATCCCAATAAATAGGTTGTAGAAATCGTGAAAACGTTGTTTTAGGTCCACAGACTGTCATATACTTATGCACAAGCCTTTTTTTATCTGATTACTGGTCTAATGAGTGGTTATGTATACATTCTGTCACTAGCTTGTGCAGATATTGTTGCACGTGTGGATATTGCATTAGCCATGCTCAGTGAAACCATGGCAACCCGCAGTAAAATAAAGATTACTGCTGAAAAAACAATGCCCATTAGCAAAACATTATGGAGAAATTTGACGGATGTGCAGCAAAAAGGTCGCTATTGATGTGCAGGCAGAATTTCAGTATGTATTCTATTACACACCAACATATAGGCACTTCGAAATGAACTGTCAAGACCATGTAGCCTTGAGTGAGCTAAAATGTAGCCATTTCTTACTGTACAGTTGAACAAACATTTTCTGGTATTTTTACAATCTTCTTCATAATGTTGCATGAATGAGAAGGTGTACAGATGTTTCTACTGAAGTGGCCATAAAGTGTTAATCAAATCAAAATTATCCAACCCCCATTGCAAATCAGGTTTATTTGATTTCTCCAGTCTCCAAATTATTCAACCTCTTCATGGCAAGCATCTGTAGTACTTAGTAGAACACACTTTTGTTGTCATGACCTGCTGCAAACGAGATGTATTGCCAGACACCAGCTTCTGGCAGCATTCCTGGGAATTCTAAGCCCATTCCTCATGAGCAACGGCCTCCAGCTCATTAATATTATTGGGTTTGTGTACTGCAGCTGTCTTCTTCAAATCCCACCAGAGATTTTCTATGGGGTTCAAGTCAGGTGACTGTGATGGCCCTCTTGAATCTTACAGGACTTCTTTTGCAACCAAGCCTTGGTGGAATTTGAGGTATGCTTGGGGTCATTGTCCTGTTGTTAGGTCCAATGATGCCCAAGCTTCAGCTTCCTCACAGACGGCATGATGTTCTCTCCTATGATTTTTTGATACTTCAATGAATCCATCTTGCCTTCCACATGCTGCAGGTTTCCAGTGCCACAGGTTGCAAAGCAGCCCCAGAGCATCACTGAGTGTTCTTTCTTCATTCTTCTTTCTCCAGACATACCGCTGATCCACCCTGCCAAAAAAATCCAGTTTTGTTTCATCGCTCCACAGAACAGAATCCCCAAAAAATCTGGTTGCAACATTTGATAGCTTCCTTTTTCTGCCCCGTCCAGGTATTTCGTGTGTTCCAGCTCAAGCACACCTGGTGCAACTAATTAAGCCCTTGATTAGTTGCATTAGGTGTGCTTGAGAAAACACTTGTTTTGCATAGTTGTGCTGTTGTGAGGGATTCTATTCAGGGGTTGAATAATTTTGAGACTGGAGAAGTCATTATAAGTTGCATTTTCAGTTGAATTTGGGAAAACCACTTGAAGCATTCATTGTGTTGAACTATTTCAATTGCTTTTTTTTAATTTGTTCATTGCAAACAGCTGAAATTCTGTAAATTTTTATAATAAACCTGATTTGCAATGGGAGTTGAATAATTTTGATTGAAACTGTATGTGATCTCTGTGGTCCTCTTCAGACTTATTTGTGCAACTTTTAATTGTGCAATTTCTGTACTCTCAGGCTATAGGCTGGCGAAAGCCTGTAGGTGTCGGTTTGATGAGTTTTCTCCTACTTTTTCCTCCTGCACTATTGTGTAACAGATTACCTGAACTTTTGAACAAATCTTTCTTGCTTAATAGCTAATGTACATTCTCCCCGATGTAATCTGACTGTGTATGCCGTCTGGTTCTCACACACTGTTCATCATACATCAAGGCAGCACCAGAGCAAGCACATCAATCTTGGGAGATTATTACTTTTGCTTATTTGTGAGTGTGAGAGAGATCAGGTCTGCAATAGATCCACCAGAACGTAGCACATTGTGTGTTCCTGGATGTGTGTGTGTATTAGTGTGTGAATGCTGGTTTGAGAGGTACAAAGGGTCCTTACCTCACAGCATTGGCATTCCCTGAGAGAATGAGTGCGGTACAGAGCAAAGGAGAGAGGGGCACACAGTGGGGGCATTCATAGGCCTTGTCCCCACGGGAAGGAACCAGGGTCGAGTATTAGCCCCTATTAATAAACAAAGCCAGCCCAGCAGGGGCCTGGCGCACTACACTGACAGTGCGCAGAGAGAGAAAGAGCAGTTTGGGGGGGGGCTAAAGGGAGAGGGAGTGAGAGAGAGAGAGAGAGAGAGAGAGAGAGAGAGAGAGAGAGAGAGAGAGAGAGAGAGCGAGCGAGCGAGCAGGGCATTTGAGTTCATGCCTATATGTCATTGTCCCCTGGAACTGTCTCATCGGACTAGCATTTTGTAGCAAAGTGAAGTGTTTTATTATTGCTGCACTCCAGATGTTGCTTACCTGCTCATGATGTCTGACTTTGCAGCACTGTTTCATAATAAAGATGAACAGCCTTTAGAAGTCTGTTAATCTTTTTGTCCCTTAGCATTTCTTTGTTTCCTGTACAGTTTAATCTACAGTTTGTTGCACAATATTTTCTTTATCTCATCAAATCCATTAGTCACACTGAAGGAGATTATTTGTATAACTGAAAAAGAGGAGAGAAAGAGAGAGAGAGACTTTTTTTCAGTCTTTTTAGTTTAATTCCAAATGGTATTGCCATTCCCTCCAGGCCCTGAGCGATAAATTGGAAACATGTGCTTATATGTAAGCTTAGCCAACATCTTCCCTGCAGCTCAGCTCACCATGGCAACAGTAATTACCATGCATGTCTGTAATGATGCAGGGAAAACAGTGGCAAATCTGTGGAAATATGACTTACACCGAGCCGCTAGTTTATTAGGGACACCTATCTCTCCTGTGTGAATGTGCCTGGGCATGTATTCTATATAGGCTTTACAGTATGTACACCTGCAGAAAGGACTGCCTTTCTCAGTCTCTGGAAACTGGATGGCTACAAATAGAACTGAGTTTTATACAAACTGTTACAATGGGCAGATGATCTTGGTGAGCAGTGATGTTCACACACACACACTGTCATTCAGAATTTCTTCAGTGGGTGTTAGTGGCATTGATCAAGATGGTGTGGGACCGGGATCCTGTAGAACCAAACAAAAAAGTTGTAGGAGCAGGTGTTTTTAGTCTCGTGGGTGGGAGCAGGACAAAGAAAGGCTATGTTCATTAACACGGAAGTGTATTGGGCATGGAGTGGTGCTTATGTGGCGCTGCTGAAATGTTTACCACATCTGATGTAAATTGGACTTTATTTGTTCAATTATCTTATGTAAATGCTTTATCCTAGTCTGGTTCATTGTGGTTAAAATTTGAATTTTGGATAACAGAACCAACTAAGCTGAATAATATTAGAAAATATTGTGGGCGTCAGTGCCGTAGCTATGGGAGAGGAATATTTCCAGTTCCAAATGGTTAATTGTGGAGAATTAACGTAACACACATATAGAGAGCAACTTATTATATAAACATTTTTTTAACATAATTATAGTGCAATTACAGAGCAAAACAATGTGATTCAATGTCAGATAACATTTTATACAGCAGGTGTGCTGTAGTGATATTCATAGAAGGTCAATGGAGTCTTCCATATTTAACAACTCCGACCCTCAGATGAGCAAATTAACAAGTCCTGTGGCTTGTGAAATCAGATTTTATTGGCTGCCAGTCAGAGAGAAACAAGATTAACCAATCAGAGTCATGCATTAATCCCATTTCATTTTGAGAGCCAGCTCGCTACACACTGAGCTCAGGGATCTCGAGTGACGGCGGGTGATGAAGTACCACAGGTTGATTGCTGGAGGAGAAACTAAACCATAGATCTGGTTTAATATGATAAAATATAATTTCCCCTATTTCAAACATCTTATTTTAATAATTTTAATTGGAACTGTCGTAAAGGTATTTTATGGAAACTTTATTAATATATGGTAAATGGTCTGCAGTTATATAGCACTTTTTTAACCTTAGTGGTTCCAAATCACTTTACACTGGTTCTCATTCACACACACACACACACTCACAGACCAATGGTAGCAGAGCTGCCATGCAAGGCACTAGCTTGCCATTGGGAGAAACTTGGGGTTCAGCGTCTTGCCCAAGGACACTTCGGCATGTGGAGTCATGTGGGCCGGGAATCGAACTTCCAACCCTTCAATTATATACGATTATATCAAGACTGGTTGATGGTAGCTAGTGCCTTAAATGATTAAAGTAACAAATTTGTTATTTTATAATAAATCAGCACTCCTACTGCTATCTGACATCCACCCAAAGTACATGAATATGTCACACTTATTATACTAACAGTATAATAGTACAGATTATATAATGCACATACCTCTACTTCCAAAAAACTGATGCTGAATTAGCTCAGTAGACATGTGCCTTTGTATTCTTCACTGGCAACATTGGTTTGCTTTGCTGACTTGACTGATGTACCGCATTCAAGACAAATTCTAAGTGAAGCATTCTGAGATGTAATTCTGCATGCCAATGTTGAATTTCGAGAGTAGATCTCTGGTTGTACCCTGCCTGTTGCTTGCCAGATTTGTGCCATCCTCCTTTAGTCACACTATTACTTTACTGTAGTTATATTAGTGGTCAGAGTTTGTGGTTTACAGATAAGAAATTAGTGACTTATACTTTACCAATGTCTGTCAAGTGTGTTTCCTCTGTTCAAATCATAAATCAAGAAACCTTGAGAGCAACCAAAAGGGAACCCATCTTCTTCTGGGTGACAGTGGATAGTGGGAATATAAATCATTACAGTATACAGATTTTAAAGGACAAACAAAGTAAAGGCCAGTTTATGTTAAAAGGATGTTCTCACTTCCACATTCCATATATTATTTGTTATCTTCCTTCGACTTGGAGTGACTCAGTGCCTTAAAAGTGAGACGCTCACAGTACTCCAAAACCACATGGGGAAGGCTGACTGTACTCATTACACAGAATATTTATGATCCCCTCAGTTAATGCAGTCACTATAATGACTTATTGTTGTGATTTAATCATGCCCGGTAAGTAGTGTAATGGACATTAAGGCATGTGGCATAATAAATAATGTCAGAACCCTAGAGATTCAGCCTTCCACAGTCCATCAGTAAAGCTGCTGGTGCTGTGATTTGTCCACATTTCAAAAAGCGCATATAATTTAATGTAATGCAGCTATGTGGTGTAGTCTTATTCATTAGAGTATGCAGAGTCTACCTCCAGTCCTCTCCTATACAGGTAGGCAACTCTCCTCACATCTGGCCTGAATATTGAGGCTGATCCAAGCACTCTATCAACTTTTGATATTCCTTGCATGCTTCCTAGTCAGCCTCCTTTAGCATTTCTTGTGTCAAGTATTGAGTGACATAAATTACCACGTGTTCAAGCAACTACTGTAGATTTCGACATGTGCTGCTGTTCAGGGGCCCTAATGTTGGCAGGGACATTAACACATACTGCCAACAGTCTTTTATCAGTTGGTAGTAGTTTCAAATCATTTGTATATACAGTTAGCTTCAGCATTATTGGCACCTTTGGTAATAAAAGTTTGTGAAAAAATGTCCTTGTACTTAATTAGCAGGTCAATCTCGCATTGAACATATAAGAGAAATCTAACCTTTAATTGAACTAAATTTAGTCTAAGAAAAAACCCTTATCAATATATACAGTACTGTGCAAAAGTTATAAGTGCATGAAATGAAATGCTGTAGAGCAAAGAATTAAATGTTTCTACATAAAAAAAAATACTATAAAGAGCAATAAACAGTAGTAAATGAAACAAAGTCAATATTTGGTGTGACATAAAAGTAAAATAATAGTCTCCGGTACAATTTCTTGCAGTTTTATAAGGAAATTAGCTGTTAAGTTTTATTGAGCATCTTCCAGAATCAGCCACAGTTCTTCTGGAGACTTTGACTGTCGCACTCACTTCCTAATTTTGCAGCAAAACCCAGCAGCCTTCTTTGTGTTTTCTGTCTGAATAGTGTCTCTTACGTAATATGCTGCATTTCTTTAATGACATACGAACATTTTTCTGTAGCCTTTGATTTTGTGCTAGAAAACTAATGTTTCTGAATCTAAAATGTTTTTTGTACTGATTTGATAATGTAGAAGTCATAAAATAAAAAATCTATAGCAAAGTTTGTACTAAAAAAAAGGGCCTAAAACCTTTGCACAGTACACACACAAATGAAATGAGATAAAAGTCTTTATAAAAATACACACATGTTTGAAAATGCCCTATCTTCTCTCTCAGGACAATAATTAAGAAGTTTAAAACAACTGAAGATGTCTGGAAGAGGACGCAAAGTGTATTTTGACCCCACACACAGTGAGGAGAGTGTTTAGAGAGGCAAACATTTATCACAGTTGGAGATTTGTAGAAGATGGTAGCATTTTGGGGTCACCAAATCTTTAAATCTACAATTATACACCACCTACATGCCAACAAACTATTTGGAAGGCTTGCCAGAAGAAAGAATTTTCTTTCATCTAACCACAAACCACCTGGACTTCTCGAGATGCTTGGGGAACTTTGACTGGAACCAGATTCTATAGTTAGGTGAGACAAAAAATATAAAACGAACACTAAAGGTAGATTTGGTATAAAAATACGGATGGTTCTACAGCAAAGGTCCTAATCCTCACTGTTGAGTATGGTGGATCTGTGATGATCTGGGGCTGTTCTTCTGACAAAGACCCTGGGAAACTTGTTAGGACACTCAGCATTATGGATTCCATGATGTATCAGGAGATCTTAAATAAAAATCTGACTGCATCCGGGTTGTGGTTGGATTTTTTCAGCAGGACAATGATTCAAAACAAGTTCACAGAATCAAGCTTTTGACATGGCCATCCCATTGTGAAAACCTGTGGAGTGAGCTGAAGGGGAGAGTCCACAAAGGAGGACACAGGATTCTGTCATAAGGAAAAGTCTCAGATTCCTTGGTCTTTATATCTCATGAAGCATACTAAATGCAAGGGTGGCATTAACTGTGACTTGGTTTGTTTTCTCTCATACTATATATTAAGTCTAAGACTTAGCTAATTTATTTTCTGATACTGAAATTGAATCCTCAAGTATCAGCTGGTATTGATACCCATTCCTTGAAAAACTACTTTAAAGCTTTAAAAAGAATTTTTTTTTTACCATTTCACAGTTAAACTCTTTCACACAAATTCACGTACATTGTAAATATAATAATGCAAAAAAAATAAATATAATAAAATCAGTCCTAAGAAAAGGAAAAAAATACTTTTTTTGGTAAATATTTCAAGTTCCAAAAATGAACCCAATCCAATTCCTGTGTTTGCCATTTTGCCATTATTTTGATATTCAGTGTTTTCTCTGATATTCGATCCACCATTTTTTGCTGGTATTGCCCCGATACTAGATATCACATCTGTGTTTGCTCTAAACCCATTTTTTATTGAGAGTGCCAATTCCAATGGACTTGACCACACCAGCTTTGCCCATCTAATTGAAATTTACTGAAATTGAAATAGTGATATTAAAATAAAAATAAATGTCTTGCATAATCTGAAGACAAATTTCAGACAACAGATTATTTGCCTTTTTTGCCACTCTTTATTTTCTCTCTACAAACCTGGCTGTTTCTGTGTGTTTTGCACAAGAGATTGCATGATAACAAGAGCAAGGGGTTGCAGGTTGTATGTGCTTTGTAATTCTCCTGCTCTATAGAGAGGCCTGGGGATGTCAGGTGCATGATGGGAAGTGGGCTGGCAGGGGACAGCAGCGTGGCGGTAGGCCAGAATCAATTGGCAGTGTAATGAGATGGCTGGGTGCCAGGTTACCATGGAGTTCCCTCTGCCCCGCCTTCACTGAAGCCCTGGTAAATTAAAGGGAGAGCATGAGCTTGGGAGGGAGAAAGACGAAAGACGAGAGAGAGAAAAAAGGAGAGAGTGGGTGGTGGTTGGATAGTAAAGGCCACTACCAAAGGAGAAGGTATGGAGGGTGCTAGACAGATGCAGTGATCTGGATGAAAGAAAAGAAAAGAAGAGAAGAGAAGAGAGAGCGAGGGTTGAAATGCCACAGCTCCAGAGGAAAACATAGTTCAGCTCATATGATGTGGGTCTATAATATGTTCTGAAGTCTTTTCCACACAAGGAATTCAGTGTAAACGCTTTTGTCTTTGGTTGTGTGCCTCTGGAAATGAGCGCTATCTCCGTTTCTATCACTGTGCCAGCAATTATATAGCCTTTTCATTCGTCACTCCTTAAGATCACAATCAGATAGACTGGTGCTGGGCCACTCTCCTTTTATCCAGTTTGATCCATCTTCAAAGTGAATGCCACTATTGTGCAAGGTTTACTGAATTATTATGCAGTGTAGTTCATTTCAAGCATTGTGTTCTATATTATTATACATTTTTTTTAGAAAGACCTTTGCTCAGGAGTGATTTTATTAAAGCTATGAAAGCTATGCTCTAGTACATATAATATTCTGTATTAGCTAGAATAAACCAAAGTGCTTTTATTTTCATAATTATTTTTTTAATTATTCAGCAACATAGCACTTGGTACAGATTGGTACAGGTTAGTCTGTGGTTAGTCTGTTTGAATTTCATAACTTTTATTGCAAACCAACGTTCACCATTCTGCTACTTAAAGTAAAATCTGTAGTTTGCATGTTCTCCACATGCTTTGGGGGCTTCCTCCGGATACTCCTTTTCCTCCCACAGTCCACAGACATGCGTTGTAGGCTGATTGGCATTTCTAAATTATCTGTAGTGTGTGAATGAGTGTGTGTGTGTGTGTGTGTGTGTGTGTGTGTGTGTGTGTGTGTGTGTGTGTGTGTGTGTGTGTGATGGCTTGGTACCCCGTCCAGGGTGTCCTCCACCTTGTGCCCCGAGTCCCCGGGATAGGCTCCAGGCACCCCACAACCCTGTGTAGGATAAGCAGTACAGAAAATGGATGGATGTTTTTTCTGTCACTGACACTATGGTCACATGGTACTATATGGTGTAGGTTTTAGTGGGTATGTTTTATATATTATATGTAAAAAAATATATATATACATATATATTGTATATGAGGATATAAATTTGTAAAATGTGATGTAAAATAATGTATATAAGCATGGAATAATACACCACAGGGTGTGTTGTTATAGTTAAAGAAAGAAAGATGGGGTAGAGTAATGTGGATTAAGTTGATTATTTTTCATTAACAGCACATCCTACAGTGTTCAATAATAACAACCGCAAACAGCAGCAACTGTTACAATGTTTTCTATATTAACGATCATCACATTTGGTCTGTTGATAGTTATGCTGAATGTTATCACTTACATATTTTTATACTGTAGCAGCTGTAAACAGTCATCATCCATCCATCCATCGGTCCATCTTCTACTGCTTACTCCTTTTCAGGGTCACGGGGAACCTGGAGCCTATCCCAGGGAGCATCGGGCTCAAGGCGGGGTACACTCTGGACAGGGTGCCAATCCAACGCAGGGCACAATACAGTCATAATCTAACAATCTTTTTAAGACAAAACATGTTTCACAGAGAAACTGCAAAGCTCTCCACACTGATGACTTTCCCATGTCCTGTACAGTTATAGTTCTGGTATGCAGTACTGACAATAGAGACTCCATTCAAAAAGGATAAATAATTTAATGGTAAATAAATTTCCTCAGAGAAAACTTAACCGAGATTAAATTTAACTGGTATTAAAACTTAATATCGAGAATGACACATTTTTTTAACGTTTTTATGTGCCAAGTCCCTGTGTCAGTTGCTGCTATAGAAACAATAACATTCGAACAAATGCTTTAATATAAGAGCCAAGCTATTATAGAAAATACTGAATATCAAAACCTTCTGACCAATCAGAATCAAGCATTGATATAAGTAATAAACATCCATCCATCCATCTTCTACCGCTTACTCCTTTTCAGGGTCACGGGGAACCTGGAGCCTATCCCAGGAAGCATCGGGCACGAGGCGGGGTACAGGGTGCCAGTCCATCACAGGGCACAATCAAATACACACTCATTCATACACTACGGACACTTTGGACATGCGAATCAGCATACCATGCATGTCTTTGGACTTGGGGAGGAAACCAGAGTACCCGGAGGAAACCCCCGCAGCACGGGGAGAACATGCAAACTCCGCATACACATGGCCCCAGCGGGACTCGAACCCCAGACCCTGGAGGTGTGAGGCAAACGTGCTAACCACTATCATGCTGTTACAGGCAAATAATCATTTTCCAAAGTGTTTTATGCTTCTTATATCACTGCGATTTGCCAACTATTATAATTTAAAATGTATTAATGAATGCCACATCATATTTTTTTTTAACAGTTTAACATTAGTTACATTTAATGTTGTGAAACATCTGTGAGACAAGCTAGTAAATTATTGGAATGGGCACATTAATATAAATTGAATAAAATGTAATCTAAAAAATTTTTTTGAATTATATAATTAATATATTACAGCCATAACTACTTCAGAGCCATGATGTTGTAGACAGTTAATCAACATCTTCTGACCAGTCACAATCAAGCATTCAGCAGCGCTGTGGTATAATGAAGTATAATTAATTTTTATAAATGAGTAAAATCTAATGACTATAAAACATTGCAGTGGTGGTAAATACACAGCTGAAAGACATAAACACAATTTGCTCAACACAACTTGTACTCATTATTTAATCATAATTAATGTTTTGGTAACATTGATTTAAATAAATGTGAAGGTGTGGCTGAAGACTCAAGTCTCTCTGGCTGACCCTGGCTCACATTTAAACATCTTGTTACAATTTGCAACTGATTTACTAGAACTCTGGCAGGTCATTTTAAACATGCACATAGGACCTTCCCAACCTAACTACATTGCTGTATTGGAAATACCGGAATTTGGGTGTGGCTTCAACTGCTAGCAGTGGCCCTGGGTTCAATTTTGCAGCTGTGCTCACTGATATCATGGGCATATATCTCACACACTTTCTGTTGACGTGAAGATTCCAAGACTATAAAGTCCTGTATTTCTATTAAGAATTGAGTCTATTCTGTATATGTGGAATCTAGGAATGAAGAGGATGTCTGTTTACAGTTAACCAGTTTGATAATTGATAGTAAGATCTTTTTTTTTTTTAAATGACTGCTCTGATATCTTTTTGATTGTGTATGCCTGGGGGTAGGTGTTGTCAGTAGCAGCAGCTGGGCACGGCTGCGTGTGCGCATGTTTGTATGTATGTGTCTGAATGGCAGGTCGGCTGGGGACACAAGCAGCTATGACCCCATGACAATGTGGGAAAAAGCACAGCAAACAGACCTACAGTACAGTGCCCGCCCCTTTAGACCCTCAGAACCAATCAGAGTGCTCGTCTGGCGTGCAGGGTGCAGTAACAGCCACAGCAGCTTCGGAACAGAGTGGACAGTGTGCGCCGCCATGAATTATGGGTAGCACCAGAAACAAAGAGGTTCTTCATCCTTGCCGAGCTCCTTGCGCATCCTCTTATATGAAGCTCTCTGTGGTCTGCTTTGCTTATTGTCTTTTCAAGAAAAAAATAAGCAACGATGCAACCACTCCGATTTTTATTACAGCTCCCACACAAATGCCGCACTAATAGGTCTACCAGTGTTTTTTTTTTCTTTCCCATGACATCATCGTAATGAAGGAGTTCTTTATTTCCCCAAAGATAGACTATAATTAAGCATTAGATCTACTGGGCAGAAGGTGTCGTCTCACCTAAGATAATTTAGTTGCTTTTAAATCATTTGAGATATTTGAGTGTGGATGTAGAAGTTTGGTTTGATCATGCACACATATTCAGTCTAATTTCAACAACTGCTAAAGATTGATTTTTGATATTTGATACGGATGCTACCATAAATGTAAATTGGTCACTTGAAAAATGTGCGAAGTGTATAAAACCTTTTTTTAATAGAAGATAATGTCAATTATATTGTAACCCACATAGCTTTGTATGAGAGAAAGGCTCGAGGGCAGCTGTGGGCAGCACCGTCTACGTGTCTGCATGCATAAAACGGTGTTTTGAATGCAGCGTGAGGCTGCTGCTAACTTCGTCTGGCAGGTCGGTAGAGAGGGAGAGTGCATGTGTTAGGGGAGACTGGTGGCCCATCTGTTTGAGATGGGGGTTAAAGCGAGGGATTGGTGGAGGGCTGCCGCAGTTGTGCGTGAGTGGAATGTTGGAGAGACTGTATGAGAGCAGGAGAGGGAGAGGCGTGGAATTTATAGGGGTGAGACACAGTGCCATCTTAATGTACTGTAGTGTGAGTGCGTATGTTGATCGCAAACACAGCTGTACAGTGGAGAAAGTCATCACAGCACTCAGGAGTCGCTCCCTCAGTCCCCCTCACTCACCCTTCCCCCATACGCATGTATGCATACACGCCTTCCCCGCCAGTCTGTGCGTACTATAGGAATGCTGTGCGCTTTGTTTACAGGCAAGGCAATGGGGAAATGGCTCACCGGTTGCTGGGTATCCCCTGGGAAACCATTGCCATTGGCCGCAGGGTGTTTAGGATTATTTGGGTGTCATGGTGTCAGTCTCACTTTGCCGAGTAGAACAGGCAGCTGGGAATTAAAGAGCAAGAATCAGGAGATTGCATGTCTGGCTTGAGAAACTGACCTACAGTGACATACAGTTGTTCTCCTCTCGCAGCTCCGGCACTGACAGCATACACCAGACATAGCTAAGCGCTAGCTTAGGTCACCACTGTTTTTATTCACGTGCGTGTATTTAGAGTGCTCACTCTGTTTTATGGGTGTCTGCATTGCCACATACTAAATCTGCTTGCTGCTGATCCTTAGAAAATATGAGGATCTGCTCTGCTGTTGTTCACTTTGTGCTCAGCAACCAGTGCAAACTGTCAGCTAAACAATCGTGAAATTTACTGTTGTGTCCATGCGCCATGCTTTCAGCATTGTGTGAAAGTGTTAATCTTGCTGCAATGAACATATTGTCAGGGCTTGCCAAAATGGCTTCTCTGTAAAATAAATAAATAAGCAAGCAAGTAAGTAAATAAATAAATTGTATGTATTGGTGTGGAAATGACAATTTTTTTTGTTTGTTTGTTCATAAACACAGAAACAAAAACAATTATTGACTTGATTAGAATTATTTTGTTTGTTTGTTTGTTTGTTTGTTTGTTTGTTTGTTTGTGTATGTGTGTGTGTGTCAGCTAAAGGTGGCAAAAAGCCAGAGGGCACATTTTAAGTGGCAAATAGAACTGCAGATTAGTATTTATTTTTGGTTTAGGGAAGTCTTCCAAGAAGCATGTGTGTATGTGTGTGTATGTGTGTGTGTGTGTGTGTGTGTGTGTGTGTGTGTGTGTGAGGGTGGGGGTTTGTTCGGGCAGAGGATCTGGGAGAGGCTAGCAGGAGGATGGTAGAGAAGTTTTACCTGGACTGCCTCTCGTGGCAGCAGCTGGAAGAGGGGAGCAGGCAGAAGGGACGAGGTTAAGGGGTGACAGCATTATTGCACAACTATTTCCTCCCTAGCCAGATTTCCACAGTCTCTTTCTTTTCTCCTTCGTTTTATTCAGCAGTGAGAGTGAAAGCGAATGAGAGTGGGAGAGAGCACGAGAGAGAGAGAGCAAGAGAGAGAGTGAAAGAGAACCAAGCCAGTTTTTTTTAAGACTCGATCTTGGCTTTCTTACAAACAGATGTTGCCTGTCATTTGGTCGTTAAGCAGGCACCCATTTCGTGGATTCAGAGGTTTTACAAGCATTAAAACCTCTAGGTGTATTTATGCTTTTACTATCAGGAAAATCAATCTTTTATAAATAGCGAAAACTTTTTTTTTCTTTTTTTAATTTATAAAATTTACTTTTTTTTCAGGGGGTCTGAATCATATTCTGCATTGTTTTCGTTAGTCTTTCTTTGCTCTTTGCGTTTCGTTATCAAGTTTTTTTTCTTTAAAGTTGCATGTTTTGTGTTGCTCGTGGGCCACAGTGGACTGGACTCTTCAAACCTCCTGCCAAATGCTGCAGGCACAGTGAGTATAGACAGACGATTTGGAAACAATAAAACAGAGCCTTGGTAAGTCACTATTAACATGCTCCGGAGCTCGACTGTATTTTCAGCGTCTGAATTCTGCACTTGTCTTTTGTGTGTATCCCACGTTTAACGCTTCGTATGAGGTGAAAGGCCTAGCGCATAACCACATAGTTCTTCATAAACAGTGATTTGCTATTTTTATTTTAATAAATAAATGAATGTTTGATTCGTTGTTCGGCTGGGTTTGAGTTGTGCATGCATGCTGTGCAGTGTGTGTGTGTGTGTGTGTGTGTGTGTGTGTGTGTGTGTGTGTGTGTGTGAGAAAGATAGTGAGTGAGACAGAGGTTTTTTTGGGGTACGTCTCCCCCACAGTGCTGGAGTCTTTACTCCTGTGCTCCTAAAGGCAAGACAATCATGTATTTTTTCCCCTCTCTTTCTGCCCTCTTATTGAAGAGGGTGTTTTAACTTCTTGGCATCACCTCACTAACATAGTTAAAGGAACCTGGCACCAGCATCAAAGTCCAAATCCGGTCATTGAAATTCAAGTGCTGGGGAGTACCTAAAGTAAAACATCCATCAGTCCTTTAAGTGTGAGTGCTGGATGAGTCCAAATTGAGCATCAAATAATTTCACACAGGCCCACTTGTTATTAACAGCAGCATATTATACTTTGCAGGCCAGATTTACTTCACATGTCTCTATTAGGGACTCTTTCATCTTTTCTCTGCCCATTTTAAGCACATTCAAAGCTGCATAATAATACATTTAAAAAGAAACTTGTTGGTTAACAGTGTTCAAGTGCTCTGCGTGCTTACGGAGCAAAATTAACATTGAGACGTCATTGTAATTCTGTTTACAGGTTTTTACAAATAAGTAGTTTACTAGTAGCTATATACTGTAGCCTAGTGGTAAATTCATAATACCAGAAGTAAATGCATGCTGCATAGTATTCATTAAAAACAGTTGGCAAATCTGGATATTTTCTGTTTCACTCTGCTGTTTTAAGCTGATAAATATTTGAGAATAAAAAGCTGATTTTCATTTACATCTGGGTTTTGTGTGAACACAGATGAAAAAGTTAATGCTTGATAGTTGTAGATTATGTAAAAAAAAAATAAAAAAAAAAGCCCTTGAAAATATTCAATTTGATTCAATTCAGATGTATTATATAGCACTGTTAATAATAGATTTTGTCACAAAGCAGCTTTACAGAAATCCTTACAGAAATGACAGAATATAGTCACTACTACCTTGCAGGCCCATAGTTTACCTGACTGAGCAGGTTTAGTGGGAAGCGAACAAGTGCCTGCTGGGATTTAAAAATTTCTGAGTTTGAGATTTTTCGCTGCTTTTTGCAATCTCACGTGTCTTCCTAATGAATGTTAAACACCATTTGTTCTACACTACTTTGATATTTGATTTGATAAAGTAGAGCTCAGTTCTGAAATATTCGTATTACAAAATATCCTAACAAATGATGTGCATCATCATTTATCATCATTTTGAGGTTTCACTATAATCTTTCGTGTCATGTTTAGTCATAGCACTTACTTATCACGGTTAGATGTTAATTCTATTACAATTTTATTTCTATGTCTTCTTCTAAAATTGATTTTTTTTTTGTAATTTAAAATGAGAATTTGATATTTCATATGAGCATTTTAAAAGAAATTTAAATAAATTATTTACAATTGGCCTTTTTGTTCTTAATAGGTTATTAATTATTAGAACAGCACAATGATACTGTATTGTATCATCAGTGTATGTATCAAAAATATGTTCAGAATAATCAGAGAAATAGTTGGCATATTACTGTTTTTCTATGTAGTTTTTTTTCTACTGTAATTTTATTTATTGGTGCTTTGTAAGATTATTTTGCATGCTGAGTAAAATGCATTGATAATCTTTTAACGCTTCACTCCCACTTTATGGTTTTTACTTATAAATCATTATTTTGTAACCCCCCCCCCATTAATGCTTTGTCTTTTTTCAATAATCCTTTCTGGTGGTTTTGTTTTGATTTTTTTTGTAAATCCTTGGGAGATCAGATACTGCAGGGGAAATTCCAAACACTTGCCAGCCTCAGCCAGACCCGACCTTTTGCTTTACTCGTTATTCACAAAATTCCATACTGGTTTCACCCTTGTTTTTTTGTTTGTTTGTTTATTTTTTATCGAGCTCTCTGTATGATTTCTCCGAGCTAGTTGTTCTGCTGTGCTCCTTTTTCTGTGATACCTTTCCTTTAGAAAAATTAGCGTTATTTTTAACCAAAGATATGATGGCTCCATTGTGAAACTTTACAGACATTTCAGGAAAATTATGTTTTAAAATAAAAGCTTGTATTGTTATGTGAATATAGGGTGTGGTCAAAATGTTATTTGGGTCTAAACAGTAAGTGAATATCTTGAATATCATGTTGACGTACATTACACTTAGATGAGTGTAATTTCACCATATTTCTCTTACAAACAGTCGTACGCTATTACTATTCATGTAGCAACTGTTAACTGCACTTTGCACAGCCACATGCAAGTGGCCTTCAGTCCACATCCAGAGTGAAATACAGACTCTCTGTACTTATGATTCATGCATGTGTATGTTTGTAAGATACAAAAGCAAACTGAGTCGTTTAAAAGAGTTAGTACTCATCCTTGCCAGTGAAACACTTCTGTGTATAGGAGAAGTAGAATGAGCAGACCAGTTGAATGTAAACAATTAAAAACATGAATAAGTGAATATTTATGGATATTTTAAATATATTTTAAGAATATGCAAACAAATGTAAAAGCATGAGTGGCTATCAACAGTCAAATATGCAAATGAGCTGCATAAAGCTTGCAATAACAAAACAAAATAGAAAATATTAAACTATTTAAGTCAAAATGAACTTTATTTGTAGGATACATCCACATGTGGCTTAGAAAAAATACAAATTAAGGTTAAAAAATGGAGAAAAAACATTAATTAATTAAAAAAAAAGTAAATTAAGTTTACAAATGTACTTTGTAATGTAAAAGTGCTAAGGATGCAAACTAGGAAATTGGACACAGGCTTTGCAGCACCAGTCATGTGACAGTGAAGGGTTTTTTTTCAACAACTTGAAGCTATTAGACATGCAATTGAAAACATAGCCAATAGATCACCCATAGACGAGGGGGCTGTGGCTCTATGATTGTAAAGGTAAAACAAGTGGGTTCTCCATGTTGTAAAATCAGGTGGTCTGGTTTTCTAAGGATGAGATTAACTGAGACAGCTACAGCTGGACTGGAAATACATCCATAGTCTGCTTGCCACATGAAGTAAGCGAAGTAGAGGAAGTTCTAAATGATGCTTTGTATGTGTTAAAAAAAAAATTAATAAAAGCCACAAGCACATTATGGTATAAAATTAAACCAAGGTTTCAGACAACCCATGTTCTAAAGCTGACATTTTCTGTATTTAAAACTGTAGATACATGGATGTAGTTGTGTGGCAGCCTGAGAAAACCCTTCACATGGCCCTTCATTTGGACATTATCTTCTGTACTATATATACTGTACAGTATTGTGCAAAGTCTTAGGAACCTTTTGTTTATTTATTTATTTTTATTTTATTTTTTTAAATATGAATCTTACATGTTTAATGTTTTGTGCATTATTGCATCAGTAAAAAGGTCTAGTTTTTAGATTTACAAACGTTATTTTTTTCACAAAAAAACCCAAAACTTTGATGTCAGTAAAGAAAACAACCAGCCAGTTTTCTCATAAAAATCTGTGATGTGCACCTGAGACTGCTGCAACATTTTTAAAAGCAAAGCATTGTCACACCAAATATTTACTTTATTGGTGTTTACTTAACTATAGGGGGGGTTTTTTACGTAGAAAAAGTTTAATTTCATTATTTTTGAAGGCATATTTACTTCTGGTCAAAACATTTGGCAATTTTCCACAATTCAGCCCCACCAACCAGCATCAGATTGGGTTTTGTAGATCACCACACAATATCTAGAACCCTGTGCAAGAAATCACATGAGGAGAAAGGAACTAGATTGTTGATCAAGTTATGAACTTGATCACCTGCATGGTTCTTCCACTATATCTGATTCTACGTGACTTTGGAGAAAACAAACTACAAACACTACTTGATAATTCCTCAACACTTTCTCACATGCAGCTTGTAAGACAGATTTGAAGTGTATTTGGGTGTATTGGAATATTCAGGATTTGAATAATTTATTTTAAAAAAATTAATGTTGCTATTAATTATTTAAAGCTATCTGTGTGTCAATCTTCTTGGAATCCTTTCTTTGAGGTCTCAGTAAAAAAAATACTGTAGTCACATTATTAACTTTTTGATTTTTCTCAAAAGCTAGAACTTTGGAGGATGCTACTGCTGGCATAAAAGTCTATTAGCATTATACAATGCAGTTTTTATCTGTGTGAATATTCTTAGTATAGCAACTTGAATAAGAACTATAGGTTCTAGACTTTGGATCACACATCAGACATAGATCAAGCATATATAATAATTGAATTAGTAATGGCACTGTAGTGATATACTTTGTCTTTTTTTTTTAATTATTATTCTCGGAGAGACATGCCTGCTGACACAAACCCGTAGATCCGAACTTGTGGTGACTTTCCACACAAGCTTGTATCTATAGGTATCTGTCTGTCGGGCCTTCACAACTGCCTCATTTGCCAATTCAGTGTTGTCTTTACTAAAGGTTTTGCCGTAACCTTTATGACAGCCTGAAACACAGATTTACGGCCTCATTTGAAGTTTGGAGAACATCAGGTTTAGCATTTCTCATAACAGATTGCCTTAGCATTGGAGTAGTTTTGCTGGTGGCATGTATTTTGTAAGCAGGTTGCAGTGATGATTGTGCCAGCTTTCAGTCTGACATTACACCGTGACATTCAGATTGTTTCTCTTGGTAGACTCATGGACCTTTACTTAGCTCCCCTCAAAGTTCTTCCATGCTCCCCAGGCTGAGGTAGTAGGTTGTATAGTTTAGAGTTATACTATGGGAGATAACTGTACAACCTCCTAGCTTTCCCTGAGGTATGCATGCTTCAACTACATCCTAAACTAAATATATACATGATGCCACAGAATAACTAGTGTTAGTGTGTATGGTGGGGTAAAATTGTCAGCAAAAAAAGGACTCATAGTTGGCAAATTAAGTCTAAAAATTGCATCAATATTTATATTGTTAAAGTTATGTGTATTCAGAGATGGGTTATGCACATGTTGAAGCTCATTCTCTGAGAGGGCCGTTCATTATGCAGATCACTTGCATGTATTTCACAACTCCAAGGTTGCAAGAGTTTCCTTTAGTAGAAGTATCTAAGACAGGAGTTTTCAGTAGCATCTAGACCATGCTTTAAACCATAAGCACTTGCTTTTAAGCCTGAAAACTTACAGATAGTCAATGCAAACTGAAGAATCAGACATCAGTTTTTTTCTTTGCTGCCAAATATACAGGGTGTCCCAAAAGTCTCTATACGTGGAGGAAATTAACACTTTTTTTTTTTTTAGCAAAATGCTTCCAAAGTTTTTCATACCTAGTTTATATATATTAATATATATATATATATATATATATATATATATATATATATATATATATATATATATATATATATATATATATATATGACATTAGACATTACTGGCTGTGTGTTGAGTTATTTTGAGGTGAAAGCAAATTTACACTGTTACACAAGCTGTACACTCACTACTTTACATTGTAGCAAAGTGTCATTTCTTCAGTGTTGTCACATAAAAAGATATAATCAAATATTTACAAAAATGTGAGGGGTGTACTCAATTTTGTGAGATACTGTGTGTGTGTGTGTGTGTGTGTGTGTGTGTGTGTGTGTGTATATATATATATATATATATATATATATATATATATATATATATATATGTATATATATATGTGTGTATATATATATATATATATGTATATATATATATATATATATATATATATATATATATATATATATATATATATATATATATATATATATATATATATATATATATATAATTTAATTTAATTTTATCTATTTATTTTTTCAGATAGCCTTTAAGAATGCCTTTGAGAAAAGAAGAACTCATTCTCATGAAATCATTCTCATGACTGGATTAGGAAGCTGTCGCAAGGTTGTTATGGATTTTAACAGGAAACATGGCAAGCACATCACACACGACACTGTTGCCAAACTTATTAACAAATTCATAAAGACTGGAAGTGTTGGGGACAAACTAAGAAGTGGACATCCATAAACATCATAATAGAACATAATAATACACTGTAGCATAAAAGAGATTAAATAATTAAAAAATTCTAAATAAAATGATATGACTGTGAACATGGCAAGAACTGAAATTAACATGTAGTAGGCAAGTATATTGGCAATATATTGTTGCATGAACAGTCCTAGTTGTAATTATCACAGCAAATTTGGTTTAATATAAACAATATGGATAGATTCCACCCTCAGTGTTTAGGAGCTTATAAAATGGCACTGACTGGGAAATAGGACTGGAATAAGCATGTTACTCTCTCTCTCTCTCTCTCTCTCTCTCTCTCTCTCTCTCTCTCTCTCTCTCTCTCTCTCTCTTTCTCTGTATATATATTTATTCTGTTAACAATTATTTTGTTAACTTTCTTAGCCATCTCAAAATACGGTTGAATTTCCCACTACAAATTTCTCAAACATACTTGTGGATTGTTACTATATCAAGAAGTGCTAAAGCTGCCCTAGGGACCATAAATAGCTCAGTTGTTGTCTTACATGGCATCTCTACATTGTCAGACTGGATTGTTTCTGACAAAAAAGCTGACTGAACAAACAAAATCTCCATACATAGGGGAATATGGACGTCCACTTCTCTGTTGGTCTGCATCACTTCCAGTCTTTTTGAATTTTTTGGCAACAGTGTCGTGTGTGATGTGCTTGCTATGTTTCCTGTTAAAGTCCATCACAACCTTGAGACAGCTTACCGATACATCTATGAGAATAATTTCAATAAGTTCTTCTTTTGCCAAAGGCATTCTTAAAGGCTATCTGAAAAATATATATATAATATCAATTATATAAATTGAAAAGCATTTTGCTAAATATTTATTTTTTCTCTGAATGGAGGCTTTTGGGACACCCTGATTGAATCAAATAGACATAAAGTATACATAATAACAATAAAGATATCCATAGACACTATGAGCATCACTTTCTAACATAGGTGCTGAATTTAATTAAAATATTTACATTCTAAATTACGTTTTCCAATGTTCATCTTGCTTCTTGTGAGCAGCACATGCAGTATATAATCCATCACCATTTAGCCCTGATGATATGCTATGCCACATCTGATCATAAAACTGGTCTCACAAGAGGGAGCTACTGTACTTGGCTAGACTAGCAGAAAGATGCTGTTTTCTTGGCACAGGCGTGTCATGTGATACATGTTGTTTAGGGTTGCACATTTTTCCAGTAGTTAGCCATCTTCATATCCAGGAATTTTCTGCTGCTTTCCCAGGAATTACAAGGAATTCCATTAAATCCATAAGCTGCATTTTTGTTTGTAAAGCTGTCATTAACATTTTATGACACTATAGCATGAGCCAGGTGAAGGGATGTTCTAATACATTACAGGAATGGGCTGTCATGACATATCATGGGATCAGCATTCTATCTTACTGACTCATCTATCCTTTGAAATAGATTTTAAGGTATTTTCTGTTGGACTGCTTTATTATCAATATGCATACATTTGTCTTGAATTGAAATGAAATTTATTGAAATGAAATTCATTTCATTTATTTCATTTCATTTATTTAATGAAATCTTCTTCTTCCACATATTGAAGAAGAAGAAGAAGAAGAATACATTATTACCTTATTATATATTTTATATATATATATAATTATATATATTATATATTAGCTTATATTAGCTAATATTAGAATATTAGCTTAAAAGCTTCCAATATTACTTAGGTGATATATTCAAGATTTGTCTGATCATTTAGCACAAATAAATATAACTTCACATAAAAAAAATTCAGATAAATAAATATTAATGCGATCTTTATGATTTTTAAACACCACAAAAATATTCACACACTCACAAATGATTAAATAATTAAACAAGCTTAGCTAGCTATGAAGAGGAGGAACCGTGTCTTCCTTTGAGGCGTTTTGAAGACGTTTACATGTTTGAGAAAGTTTACTGGTTTCTAGATACATTTCTATCTTATTTTTGTTTTGTTTTTTTGTTTTTTTATCTGGCCGATTCTAGACTACATGCTCCTGTCATGATTACTTCCAGGTGAGAATACCAGATGCCGGACATTTTTTGCACGAATTTAGTGGGTGTTGGAGAAAAGGTTCCAAACTACTGTCTTGGAACAGTGAAACCACAATGCTGGCGTTCCTACAAATCCCGTCATCCGTTTTTGCACACACACATATTTCAAATTAAATTTGTGTGCTTGCAAACAACTGTGTTTCAGGTGAAATACATTACAAAGAGCACAACATATAGGTTTCTGCTATGTTTAACATTCGAAGCACAAACTTTTTTTTTTAAAGTCAGAAATAGAATGGACAGATTTTGGTTCAATTGTTTTATATATTGAATAGCTAACACACTAACAATATTTAATTTGTTTCAAAGTGTAAAATAGTAATATGTCAAATGTCAAGTCCTATTCTTTAACACATTTCATTATGTTAGACTAAATGTTATGTAAATACTATCCATGTCATTTCTCTGTATGTTTTCAATGGGGTATTAAAAGAAGATCTATGTAGAGTTTCAAGATATGGACAAAATGATCTTGCTATGTATTATGATATCTTGCAGTGTATATGTGATATACTGTATGTTTGCTTTTACGCAGCTGGCTGCAAGACATATCACAGGTTTATATTAATGCCTTTGCTCTAACAGGTTATCATTTCTGTTGTATCAACACGTTGACAGGGACTTGTATGGCGGACGCTCATCTAGTTTAAACTTAACAATGGTTGTAAAGGAATAAAAGTGTTGTTATTTAAAAATCAAAAACATTGTAACATTTTGTGAAAGAAGACTTTAGTCAGCAATACAGCTTTGATGATTTGGCTATGATTTGGCTTATATATATTTGGCTGGATAGAGATTTGTGATACCTTAGTTACACAATAAGCTGTATTTATTACCTTCAATAGAGAAAAATATATTTTTTTGCTAATGAGGGAGTAACTGTTAACAGGAACTGAAATGTTTTACAGACATTTTTACGTTAAATGTAACTATACAACAACTTGTTGTTCTTTGATAAATAAAAATTAGAATCTTTGTAAAAAAAAAGGAAAAAAAAGTTTCAGCGTAAAAGAAATTAAACACATTAGGGTGGTAGCAAAAACTCCAGTAATATCACACCACCCTGTCACTGATTATTTTCCTGTAACAGAATGCCCTATTATGTTTTATTACATATTTTAAAATAGCTATGTATTATTTTGAGCATTTATTTTTGGGTGTGGCATACTATATACAGTGCCCTCCACTAATATTGGCACCCTTGTTAAATATGAGCAAAGAAGGCTGTGAAAAATTGTCTTTATTGCTTAAGCTTTTGATCTTTTATACAAAAAATTCACAAAAATACTCTGCTCTCATGGATATCAAACAATTGCAAACACAGCACAGGTTTATAAAAAAAAATATCTTCAATAACTATGTGTGCAACAATTATTGGCACCCTTTTAGTCAATACTTTGTGCTACCTCCCTTTGCCAAGATAACAGCTCTGAGTCTTCTCCTGTAATGCCTGATGAGGTTGGAGAATACATGGCAAGGGATCTGAGACCATTCCTCCATACAGAATCTCTCCAGATCATTAAAATTGTGAAGCTAGTGGATTCTCCTCTTCAGTTCACCCCACAGGTTTTTTATGGGTTTCAAGTCAGGGGACTGGGACGGCCATGGCAGGACCTTGATTTTGTGGTCAGTAAACCATATTTGTGTTGATTTTGATGTATGTTTTTGATCATTGTCCTGTTGAAGGATCCAACAAGAGGCAGTCAGGTTTTCATTTAATATATGTTGATATTTGATAGAGTCCATGATGCTATGTATCCTAACAAAATGTCCAGGTCCTCTGACGGACAAACAGCCCCAAAACATTAAAGAGCCACCACCATATTTAACCATGCGCATGAGCTACTCTTCCATATGGCTACCTCTCTGTGCACCAAAACCACCTCTGGTGTTTATTGCCAAAAAGCTCTATTTTGGTTTCATCTGAACATAGAACCCGATCCCATTTGAAGTTCCAATAGTGTCTGGCAAACTGAAGATGCTTGAGTTTGTTTTTGAATGAGAGTAGAGGCTTTTTTCTTGAAACACTTCCAAACAACTTGTGGTGATGTAGGTGACTTCGGATTGTAGTTTTGGAGACTTTCTGACCCCAAGATGCAACTAACTTCTTCAATTCTCCAGCTGTGATCCCTGGAGATTTTTTGGCCACTCGAACCATCATCTTCATAGTGCATTGAGACAATATAAACACACATCCAATTCCAGGTTGATTCATAACATTTCCAGTTGACTGGAACTTCTTAATTATTGCCCTGATGGTGGAAATGGGCATTTTCAATGCTTTTGCTGTTTTCTTATAGACACTTCCCATCTTGTGAAGCCCAACAACTTTTGCTGCACATCACAGCTATATTCCTTGGTCTAACCCATTGTTATGAATGACTAAGGGAATTTGGCCTATGTTTGACCTCATATTTATACTCCTGTGAAACATGAAGTCATGGTTGAACAATTTCCTGTTCCTATTCACTCAGATGTTCTGAAAAAAAAATTAAACATCAGTGTGAATATACGTCAAATATATTTTTCTCATATGAATTCCTAGGGTTGCTAATAATTGTTGCACACTTATATTTAACAAGATAATTTTTTGGATAAACCTCTGTTGTGTTGGAAACTGTTTGATATCCATGAGAGCAGAGTATTTTTGTGAATTTTTTAAACAAAAATCAATAGGTTAAAAAATAAAGACAATTTTTCACAGCCTTCTATGCTCATATTTACCAAGGGTGCCAATATTAGTGGAGGGCCTTGTATGTACTCATTTTCATCACTATCACTTCAGGTACTCCCCTGGCAAAGGGAAGTGCAATTTTAACAAGAGATGTTATTAGAATGAATACATAAGAAATGATGCTGCAATATGTAATCATATAAGTTAAACAATCATGTACTGTATGCATAGGTCACTCAGAGTAGTGACATTTTTGTAGTGATTTGCAAATAGATTTCTGTTGCTATTTTGGTGGTAGTTGTAAAAGGAAATTGGCATAAGCTACACGAAATGTGTTTTCTGTCATCCTCTGTGTTTTTTTTTTTTGGTGTTTAATGAAGGCTAAGGAAAATAGAGCAGTCTAAAAATAATGTTTTATTGGGTAACTCTATCCTGAGATGGCAATACATTTGGCAACACCGATATTTAAATTGTTTTGAAATTATTCTACTGGCCACAAAAATAGCAACTTGCAGGAGTCAGAAAACAACTGCTTTCCAACCCATGAAATTAGCAATACAGCAATATTATACCATACCTCTAAGTTACACTAGCAACTGCAAGAACATCGAGCGCCAAGACAATGTCCATTATGAGAACTGTGGGAAAAGTCTGTTCCTTAAACATCTCTATTGGGGCTTGAACTGGCTCTACTGGGGCTTAATTAGTTTAAACTCACACTGAAAACATGACAGAAACCTTCCCTTTTTCCAACAGAACAGCACTGAGTCTTCTTCTATAAAAATTAATACGATTGGAGAATACAGAGCAAGCAATCTGAGACGACGAATCACTTTTGTTTCTGTGCAAAGAATTTACACGGCATGGTATATTTATCCAAAAGTAAATGCTTGGAAAGCATAATGCATCAATAAATAATGTTTATATAGGTCGTATATGGTGTTATCAGTCCATTTTACGATTCATGGTGGAAAACTTTCGGTCCAGACTAAGCTGGGGTTCATTTTCTCAAAACAATGGCGCCAGATAAATCTTTGTTAGACTGTCGCTGGTACATTCTGGTCTCTGGTCGTTCTGGTCTCAGTTCAGTCGTGTGAACAGGTAAAGATAGAGTTAATTCATCAGTGTGGGAGTAATAGTATTCATAGAAGGGGATAACAATCCCCCTGGCCCAAGCATGTTTGTAATGACGGTAAATAGGGTGTGTCGAGCTTAAAGGGATGCTTATGCTGAGGCATGAAAGCTTGTGGTTGATTGCTAATATAGTATAAACACGTGTTTGATTTCAGAAGAGAACCACAGACTGTAGAACAAAGGCATAGCATGTGATGGTCAAATACATTTTGAAACTCCAAATGTTACCCCTGCTTATTTTTGACTCACTGTCCAACATAGTGCCAGCACACAAAATCAGCTTAACATTGCATGTTTAATAAGAACAAATACGTATTGATGTATCTTGACATTCATGTTTGTGAATATATATATTGAGTAAATTACATACACTTTATACCAGAACAGTTTTTCAATTACTGTACTTGACAATGTTTGTCTTTTATAATTTATTTGGGTTGCGGTTACATCATTTGACCCCTTTAGTTATTTATTAAAATTAAGGCAAAATTGTTAGTTTTACAATGACAAATATGAATAAAAACAACCGTGCACCAGTTGTAACTCTTCCTTCTATAACATAAATTTAATTCACATTTAGCATACAATTTAAGTGTAGGGTGAATTCAGATATATTGGTGAAATTTTTTAATTTCTGCTCTAAGTTTTCTTGACATGATTTTTTTTTTAATCTACCAACACATCATTCATTTCTGAACTCCTCAAGGTGTTAATTACCTACATGTGAAGCAAAAATTATTGTATCATATTCTAAAATAGCATGGCTTACCATTGTGTCAAAACTTATCTTTTAAAATGCTTTTTATTATTATTATTATTATTATTATTATTATTATTATTATTATTATTATTATTATTAAATGTTTGGTAATTTTGGGAACTGGGTCATAGCATATTTATTCATGACATGATTCAATCAAATTTAAATAACAGAATTCATAGGGAAAAAAGCCTAAAAATTAATCATGAACATATTTTCATACTGTATTGTACTGTATAAGTGAACAACCTACATATTATGTAGTAGTACAATTTTTTAAAAATCATTTCTTACAGCAACAACAACAGCAGGGTTTAGAAAATCTTCCATATTCAATATTTTCCAAAGTCATGACCAGTCATTTCTAAAATTCAATATCAAGTAAATATCAAAGTAGAAAAACATTGTATGATTTATTTCTTGCAGTAGCGGCATAAAACACTGTCATCAATCTCTAAATATCCCTGCATACTACTTTTCCCTCACTGTGTTTCATCTCTGTCTGTCTCCTTGGTTCCATTCTACTTTGCAATAATTATATGAGAGTTAGGGTTGGGTTATAACGGTGGGCAAGATTGAGTAGATTAACATTATTATGTTTTACATAATTGGAAAACTCTTAAGACTGTCTCAATTAACCTGAACCATGCTGTGTTGTCATAAATGAAAAAAAAAAAAAAAAACACAATTAAATTAAAAATATATCAAATTTGAATTTTGTACTGTCTATATTATGTATATACCGTATGCATCATAAATATGTGTATTAGTCATGATCGATTGATGAAAATCTAGCCAAAGCATAGCATATAATTTTTCGCACGTCATGATTTTTGGGGTCAACGACCTGTTTGATCCTGACCACACCCCCTTATATGATGCTACATAGCCTAGATGAAGTCATGTAATTTCTATCAAGCAGGTCCACTGCAAGGGGTATACAGTAGTAACATCAATTTTGACTTCAGGCTACAAAACAAAAGCTGCTAACTTGTAATGTCCCAATTTACCTGACGTAACCCTGTTAATAGTAGATTTTAGTTAGTAATTATAGACTGGAAATGATTGTCACTTAGTTCTTGCTTGCTGGAGGATAAATGTCCTTCTGACTCAGTAACAGAGCCATAGACTGCCCTCCAGTGGTGTAACATTCACACTGCAGCCCATGCATTCTGATACACCAGAAATGGCAGTCACTACAGTTTGTCTTGGTTCTATAATTCGATATTATTATAATGTTAAATTACTGCGTGCTTTAATGCTTTTTTCTGTCTCTCTGACTTGCTTACTTTGTTAAATCATCAGTGTGTGTCTGCGTGTAATTGTTTATTCTTGAGAGAATGCATTTACTTTAGGTGTCCACAAAGGTATTGTGCTGTCTAACGTCAAGCACAAAGCACTAATCCAACGCAGACCGGAGTGGAGCAATATTCTGTCCGCTCTTCTGTCTGGTGGTTTCTGTATAACAAAAAGAGATGTGAAACAAAACCTTTCAGCTAGCTTTCTTTCTGCCAGCGTCTACTGGTTCCCCTGCCTGGAAGGTTTTCAGTCAGATGCAAAGATCTTACCGTGATGTCATGTTAATGTCAGTCGTATGTCTTTGCAGATGGTAATTACGAGATTTGAGACGATGGCGTACTGTAAAAAAAAAAAAAAAAAAAAAAAAAAAAAAAAAAAAAAAATTGTCTATAGGGCAAATGATGCTGACAAAATGATTACCAGTCTCTCAGAAGTTACTGAATATCTCTCGACATCACTGATTGAAATCTGCTCATTTTTATTTAATCGGTGTCATTACCATGAGTAATACTCTAATTAATACTATGTAATAGTGCTGTAATTACTCAGACTAAGAGCTCTCTAAGGGTGAACACTGACGTACTTTAAGACATAGTGCATATCTTTCTTATACATAAATAGTCTCTTTGTACACCTGAAGATTTTTACAGTCCTTACAGTGATGTAATCATTGATTGTACAGGTGAAACTGAAAGCTATATGTAGCCATACATAGATTGAGGTATTTAAAGGATGGATTTAAGGATTTTCCTTCTCTCTCATATTCTCTCCATGAACAAGACCAGAACTCCAGGCTGATGTCCACACACTCCCAGCTGTTGTCTCTCATTCTTGTATGTTTGGCATGACAGCTGTCAATCACATCACTTCTTGACACACAGCCCTGCTGTCTTCCCCACTTGGAAAACAAGCTCCACACACACACACACACACACATGCTGATGTGTGATGGGCTAAATCAAGCCCATGTATGGTTCTTCAACGACTTTAGTTTCAGTGTGAGTTTAGATGTGATGCAGCGTCCTTGCTGGATTTTTTGTTTTGTTTTGTATTGTTTTGTTTTCATGCTGCAGCATGCATGCACATGTGTGTGCTGTGCATGTTCACGCGAAGCGCGCGCGATGGCCGCCGGCCGCCGGCACTGTCAAAGACGGTCTAATATTAGCGTCTGCCTGATGGCTGGCTGTATCTGGACAAG
>NC_030432.2:7915894-7965894 GCF_001660625.3 Ictalurus punctatus
GACAGAGAGTTGGGGGAGGGGGGAGGTGTCAGTGTTGTGTCTGGCTGAAGGTTGCACTTGTTGTGTGTCACAGGAGGGGGTAGGGGGACGGAGTGAACGCTATAATGCTATAAGAAGGCCAGTTTAATTTTTATGATTATTGTTATTATTGCTGTTGTTATTTTAATTTGGAGATGTACTGAGACGGGGGTTCATTTTCTTTAGTCTTCTTGTCGGCCAGCTCGACCCTCTATGTACACTTTAAGGATGATGCTTTTGTTTTGATGTCGTTACAGGTTTGCCGCATGCCCAGAGCAGAGACAGATTTTGACCATGTGCCTCTCGCAGTCCCTGAGACCCTAACTTGTGACGTTTTGCTGTTCTGTGCACGGGTTAGGCTCTTGGGAGCTGGGAGGGGTACTCCATCATCCTAGCACTGTGGGAGACAAAGCCATTTTAAAGCCAAATCAACAGTGAAATGAATCCACAGTGAAGGGGGGTGGGGGGGGGGGGGGATATAAGCTAGCCAGGGATATGAAGAGAAGATGGCTTTTTTGGAAGGGGAGGGATAAAGGAATGCTGGCATCAGGGGTCATGTGACACATTTGTGGTTCGAATCAGCTGAGGCTTCATTGTGAGAGGAGGATTCCTTTCCAATGCACAACCACGAGGAGCAAATGAGCAGTCATGTATGGTTTCTCTTCAGCGAGGCCATACTGTATGAGTGTCTTTGTCTTCTCCGTGCTGGCTTGTCCTTGCCTAATGATTTGAGAGCAGCACAAAGTACTGGTGAGAGCGTGACGCTTACGGCTCGGTACACTTGTGTTTGACCTCAGTGAGAGTCCTCAACCTTGTGCTCTGAAGACATCAACTCACTCTCTCTTCAGCCTGCTGATTGTGTGTGTGTGTCTGAGTGTGTGTGTGTGTGTGTGTGTGTGTGTGTGTGTGTGTGTGTGTGCGCACACATGTGCTCCATTTCTGCATGGCATAGCTTTAGTATGTAGCACTGCTGTGCTGTTTGTTGTAAGTCAGTGCTGAACGGTGCCATTATTATTTGTATCTTTTTTTTGGTTTGTGAAAAATCTGACGCACTCCTGAGACGGATTAGGGCGGCTTTGGCTTCTCCGAAGCAGGAACTCACAATGATACAGCTCAAGAGAATATACCATTGTACCAGCATAGGTACCAACAAAGCACTCCTAATATAGCTTACATATTGATAAACAATCAGGCATGGGAGGTGGTTTTCTTTGTGCTGATCTTTCCACTATCCATATTACTCAGACACCGAATGTCCTCTCATCTAGGTCATAGCTGACTGACTGCTCATTAAAATGGCACCTCGGACTTAATGGAATAGCGTGACAAGGAAAAATGTATATAAAATAAAAAGCTGGGTCTATGTGTGTAGGTTTTCCTGGGCAAAGGCGCAATGCGGTGTGGGCAGCAGCTACATCCTAATGTATGACGAGCATAGTGCCATCACGTTCACCAGCCAGCCTCACTCTGTTAACCACCACCGAATCAAAAGATAGGACTATGATAGCGCAGCCGCTCGTGGTGCCATTTCACAGGGATGATGTTGTCAGTCAGGGGTGAGGCACTTTGTCTGGATGCTTGTCCAGGTAGCCGCAGTCGTAAGAGGATTTGTTTGGTACACTCTGCTTAGATTGCTTTCTGGATTTTCTAATGAAAATGCCCAAGCCTCTGTTGCTGGGATTTCAGTTTCTGTGTGTGTGTGTGTGTGTGTGTGTCAGTATGGGCTTTGCCCCTGTCTCTGCAGTGCTTTGGTATCTGAGCTGCAGTTCTATTGTTTGCTCCTCACGCTGCACTCCTTTGGCACAGGGGCAGCCTCTGCTAGTTTTAAGGTGGACCAGACATAGGGACAGGAGCCTGGCCCAAGCGTTTAAGGTGGAGCAGCAAAGTCAGGCAGGGCCAGGTGCTTAGAACAAAGGTTGCTGAGGTGAGCTGTGCAGGTGGAGTGACAGAGACAGATCCACAGTGGGTAACGCCCATGGCTGGGAAGCTCTGAGCCGTCTCCGACATACAATCACACACACATTTTCTCACAGACCACTAACCAGCGTTGATCATTCAGGTATCTGAAATCGGGTTTAGAACCCCAAACCTGGTCTTAGCTTCCTGCTCAGCTTTTATAGAGATCGCACTGCCACAAAAAACGACACATTTGATCAAATATCCTGTTTCTCAGAATGCAAGCAGGTCTCATGAGAAGATCCAGTGTTAGTTTATTACAGTAAGATTGTTTTTCATGGTCAGCGATATGAGATTGAGCCTGTTCTGATGCAAACAGCCGTCTTGAGCTTTCTTGGAATTCCCGTGTAGGTAAATGAGACAAGATGGTGCTGAAGCACGTGGTGCTGCTCTGAACCCAAATCCTGCAGCGTTTCTGTCACTGTTTCTGTATTCTTTCAGCAGATGCAACAGATAAGGGCTGAGTGAAAATATGATGCGATATCACTATCTATTGTTGTTCACAGTATTGAGGCAGTTGATGCTGTAATCACTTCTGTCTTTTCTTTTTTAATGTGGCAACGCTGATTTGCTGATTCACACAAAATATTATGACACATACCAAGTATCATGAAATGATCATTTTTTTCCCCTGTCACCTTCCCCAAGTTCAGATTTCAGCCTTGAAAATGAGTCTGAATAACATGGCAACAGGCTTGACAATATTTTTCTCAGCTTTTCTCGGCATTCTGGCATAAATAAATGTAGAATGATCTTGACCCTCAGGTTCTCCTGCTATTGAATTGAGTGTTGAAATGGGTAATTAGTTTTTACTTTAGCGTTAATTAAAAAAGACTGCTACTGTAAGTACTCTATTTAAGACCAGATACATTTAGACACATTCCTAGTCAAAATAAAAGGGAGTTTGCATCCAGCACACTTTCTAAAGAACTATTCAGATATGGAATATGTGAAAATAAAGTAGTGATCTATATTCTACTATTCTAAATAATACTCTGTCCAAAAAAAAAAGAATCCAATTTTTTTGCCATAAATCAAGGTTAGTCCTGCAAATCTATGTACTTCGGCCATGAATTTGTAGAGTAGGTCACTAATATTATTTTAGAGAGTGCAATGCTGTATCACTATTGTAACAACTGTACTATAGATTTCTGAAATTGGAGGAATGGTATATAATCTGTGTTCAATAAAGAGGCGTGTGAAAACTTATACAAACGCACACACACACACACACACACACACACACACACACACACACACATACAGTGACCCATCTGCCCTCTCGCTGAACAAGGCCCCTAAGATCTGAGGCTGGGTTTGAGGAGCTTAAACATGACTCCTACACACCAAACCCGATTAACCAGCGTGGGTCTAAACTAATTAGTTCAGGAGGGAAATGTCATCGGCATATATCCAATGCTTCCCTCTCAGCCATGGGTCCTGCCCTGCACTGGAATGCTGGTCAGCTCTGTCATCCTCTCCCCTCGACCTGGCCTCCACACGCAGCGCAGTATACTTCTTTCAGAGCACTGAGGGCAGTGGTGCTTTATGGGAAGACAGTGGAAATCCTCTAAGACATTGTGGGTGAGCGCCATGCGGCTCTTTGGCTCGTCTCACTGGCGCTGTTTGCCGATTGTACATTGCTTCCACACACGTTGTGATTGCTTGCCTGAGCACCACGTGCTGTTTGCTAACATTACATTAGCAAGGCGTTAATTAAATACCTTATGGTTTGAAAGTGTACATGATGTTCCATCTGGTAGAGAGTTGCTATATCTGAAGGTGTTATGGTTTATGAATTAATAACACAGGTAGTGAAATTGAGGACTGGTATTCAAAGTCGGGCCTGTGAAGCATAGCCAGGAGGTCTGATTTATTTATTTATTTATTGATTTTTATTTGTTGCAGTGCTGGAAATCAAAGCACTCCATTATTATAATTTATTATATTTATTATTACGTTCATATAGTTATTAGCCTGCTTGACAGGAATGAATGGGTTTCATCCAAACCTCGATAACTCAAAAACAAGTAGACCTACAAATATTATTAACTTCTACCTGGTGTATTCTGTTGCCATACATTTCATGAATAAAACATTTAATAGCTCCTATAAATAGATATAATATTATTAGACATTTAAATAATAATCAAATATGAATAGTTGGATGTTTGAAAGAGTCTGTTAAACTTATTTTTACAGTTAAATTTCGTGAATCCTGTCTGTATATGTAGTGCATGTACATTTCTTATTTATGGCGGACACTAGAATTATATATTTTGGTTTTGCATTGTTATTGGAATTTGATGTTCAGTAGATGAAATAAAATGACACTAAAAGGCAAAGTCTGCTTTTCAGTCTGTTCCTCGTTTCACATCTAGCCTCCCCAGATTTGTTTTAGCCTGATTAATTTGTCATTAATATGCAGACTGTCAGTGTTCTCACTGAAGACAGTCAGTCTGTAACTATAGTGATGCTGCTGTCAGTGCAGGCTGGGAGATTTGCATGACAGTGGCTGACAATCGCTTCTCAGCAGCTCGCCAGGAGCAGTCAGTGGAGCCAGGTCTCTAGATGGTGAGAAAAGGGTGTTGGCAGCTCTCTCTCTCTCTCTCACTCCATGTCTGTGTGTGAGTCCATCTGTGTTTGTGTGTATGGCACAAAGCAACACAAAAATTCTGGTGCTTGCATGTACAGTATCTAAGGACCTAAACAGTATCAGGTTTTAGGCGTCACTACATGAACCATGTCATACATCATATTTCCTCTTAATGTCAAAGAAATGTCATTATTAAGATGTTTAAATGATTTGATAGCTCATTTGAAAAGCTGCTGTGTAGCCTGTAAAATATTTCAGATTGAAATAAGATTAAAAATAAAGTAAAATGCGCATTTAAGTTTGAAACCTTGTTCAGTCACCTGACTTTCATATTTTCCTTTGTTCTTTTTGCCTTTTTCAGAAGTGATTAAAGGTGACATTAAAAGAGAATATCCGGCTTATTTGTGCAACTTATTTATATCTTACTCACTGGTTGTGATGCACTATGTAAACATGTTTAATTATTTCACTTTATACAATGCAATAATTGCTGCAGATTTCTATCAGCTTATAATCTCATTGTCTGCAGCTAACATATCACAACATTGTGTTATTTGCAAATAATGATTGCATTGGTTTCACACCTTTTGCCATTTGGTGGCACTACATTTTTGTCAAAGCTGTCAGAACATTTGAAACATGTTGATCATAGGGATTTTCTTCATTATAATGTGGAATGTGATTTTATGATTTTATATTTTCTACTACGATTATCTGGCCCCTGATTAAACTTTGATTTTAGATCTCCAAACTTTGGATGCTTCTATGATAATCCCAGATCTAAAGTAGCACTGGAGAAAATGGCAGCATGGAAGTTGTTAAGGCTCACCTACGTATGTTAGGTTCAGCTCTCTAACCTTCTGTTTTAAGATGAAGGAGGACAGGAAGTAATGGCTTCACTTCACAGAGCAACATAAACTGTCCTTTACATAACTGTCTTCTTCCTGTGCATAACTGTCTTTAACATTGGCTCGCAATAAATTATGATTTTATATATATATATATATATATATATATATATATATATATATATATATATATATATATATATATATATATATATATATATAGTTTTTTTTAAAGGGAACAGCATAATTTCATAGGGAACAAATATTTAATCGGAGATAATTGTATTTCTATATTGACATAAGCTACTGAAGGAAAAAAATATTTGTTCTTTCACAATTTCAAAAACAACAACTAGGATTTCAAATATAAATCTCACAAGTTATCTAATACAATAATGTAATCCTTTTTGCAGTACTATATCATTTGTGATCATCTGGAAAATCTGAATTCGTAAACAGATTCTCTGATATACCAAAAACCCTGCTATAGAGTTTAACATTTTTCATATCATAAATTGTTCATATTGTTCCATCATTAATATTCCAAACCCTCATTATTTCAGTGAAGTCATTCTTCATTTGGATTCTTCTTGAACATGAAGATTTCCTTGGTTCCTTGTTCTGATGGTGGTTCTGGCTGCTGTGTGGGATCGCGTTCTCTATTTCAGGTATGCTGCGAGGTTGTGTAAGCGTTCGAAAGACGGCTCAGTGACTTAGCCTGGTCTTAGCCTGCCATCTTACCGAGGAGAGCTTCTACAGATTACCCTCTAGTTGACAGCACAGAAAATAGCATCAGGCCCATTTTCTTTCCTTTTTTTTGTTTTGTCAGTAGTCTTCCTTCCTACTGTCTCGCATTCTCTCCCACTCGGTTGGTGTATGGCTGTCTCGCTGTCTTTTTTTATTATTATTTTACTTATTTTTTTTATATTTTGTTCATTTTGTGCTCTATCCAAATTCTGTCCTCACATGACTTTTGGCCTACTTACTGTAATGCTGAGCTCTGGTGTATGTGTATGTAGGGATATGTGTGTGTGTGTGTGTGTGTGTGTGTGTGTGTGTGTGTGTGTGTGTGTGTGTGTGTGTGTGTGTGTGAGAGAGAGAGAGACTGCCTGCCTGCCATGTTGTCTGACATTTTTTGTCGAGAGAAGGGCTGCAAAACTTCAAATCCACACTTGGCTTGGCATCTTTTGCTGAGCTTGAGCACAAACGTTTGTGCCGCCTAATGTTTTTAAGAGCAGCCAACAAATTTTACACACAAGAATACAAGAAATTTAACCATGTTTATGCTGGCAACATGGCATCATGCTTCTATTTAGTGCTCACACAATCCTTTATATGAAAATGAACAAAATAGCTGTAAATCATGATGTATTTTCTGTATAATAGAAAATATAATCGAAAGTTCATTTTCGAAAGCCCAGTGAGTACTAAAGAAATAAATAAGCTATATGCAAGTCAATATCATATATACCAATAACTGCCAAATGGTTAAATAACCTTTCTGTTGTCTCCCTTTGCACGCTCAAGTCATTGTGTTTTTTGACATAATGTACATCATTTCCATTGATCTTAATGTACGTTGATGTGCTCTGACACCATAAAACATTTTAATGTTACACGTAATAGGCATGTAATTCTTACACATTTGAAGGTGTGTTTAGAAATTCCTGAAGGGTGATGCTAAACAGCGGATGGGTGGCAGTCTGAATGTTGAGGTAAAGCCTGGACAGTTCTGTAGCAGATGGGTGTTAGATTTTCAGGGCTACTACAGTAATAACTCCATAAGGCCACTTTATGTTTAAACCCAGTGACCCTGCGCAGGCATGGCATGCCTGTCTGCCTGTAATGAGCCCCTTCTAGGGGCTGGATATAGGGGCTCCAGTTAAACTCTCTCTCTCTTTCATGTTTTCACTCTCTCTCTCTCTCTCTCTCTCTCTCTCTCTCTCTCTCTCTCACTCTCTCTCTCTCTCTCTCTCTCTCTCTCTCTCTCTCTATTTCCCCCTTTTCTCTCTTTTTTTGTTTCTTTCTTTTGTTCTTGTTTTCTTACTGTCTTTCGGAACACTTCCAGCTGCCGGCTCCCCTCCCTGTGCTCTCTGGATGTGAGACCAGTGTCAGATCTCACCACTTTTTCTTTAACCACTAACACACCAGCAAAGACAGATGGACAAAAGGGGAAAAAATCTTTTGTTCTCTGTCTGTTTCTTTCTCTTTTGCCCCAATGCAGATGAGTAAATGAGTAGGCAGTGAGGTTCAGGTCAGGTTGGTAGTTCTGCGTGGCAGTGGTGGAGGAGGGGCTTTTTCCACCCCCCGCACAAGGAAAGGTAATGCTATCCATTTGAAATTCAAACGGCCACTTCCTGCTCGATAATCATTTCTACCTTGGACGGTATTTAGAGGGCCTTTTGCTGCACGGTGCATCTTCTGACCCATCTTTTGAGGAAAAACAGATTTTGTTTAGAAATTTAGGAAAAGGCCACTAGACTAAATAATATTTGGGTTACCTACACATTCTTGCATAGCTGTTAGTAACTCTAAACCTTCTGAAATGGTACAAGATACATTTCACATATTTAACATTCTATACATACATCCTACATCTACTTTTACCACATTTGTCCATTTAACATTAACATTATTGCCAAGGTTGCTTTTTTCACCACCAGGAATTTCAATTCCTGGAATTTGTCACTAGCTAGAATACCTTAGTTAAATTAGAAACAAATGTACAAACATACTTTGTGTCCCTTCAAGATTGACTGCATATAGTCTCACTTATAGCTTGGTACTTGTAGTGCAGCTAATGCATTAACTTGGTGGTTTTTAAACAGCTCACTCCAGTATCTTCTATACTTGTAACAGCGGTTTTGTAGACCTTGCTGTATTAGAAAAAACTTCCATGGACTCTTTTAGGGTTACAGCAGAAATGTATTTTGTGAATATGAATCAACTATTCAAATAATAGTCACATTAGGCAAATATGTACCATCCTGTTTATTTAGTGGATCCATTAGAGCTTTTAATTGATGTACTTTATATTCAAAAACCCATACAGTTTAACAGTGTTTTTTTTTTTCCATTTCCAACAGCAGTTAAATTTGACTTTAGCTTAATTATACCTGTGTTTAAATGCAGACTGAACTCCTTCAATTCAAGTGACTAATCAATTAGGCATATTAATATAATAACAAAATGACTATAATTACTTTAACAGCTTTGATAAAGGTTCATCATGATCACCACTACTTGAATGTCATTTAACAGAAAAACAAAAAACAAAATAAAAAACCCTCAGACCCTTTGATTATTCCTCATGAACCCCATTTTAAGAAGCAAAAATTATTTCCTTTCTTATAGCTCATTATTATTTATTAGCAATTTCCAGTATAATTAATAGGGTTGTCATAGAAACTTTAGAGTTTTCTACCTTTTTGTCAATTGCAGTACTGAAATCAGGTCTCTCTTCCTCTTCATCTGTCTTTTTTTCTTCTTGTATCTCTTTCTTTTCAGCCCATCACTTATTTTTTCCAGAATATTCCAGACACAGTGATAACCTTAAAAATTTTAAGGAAACTCAATGTTTTTTTTCCCCCTTCTCGTTTAGAACATAGCCATGATCAAAGCCAGGATTAAAAATTCATGGAGGCTTTGACTGTCAGAAGATTTAAGCTTACTGGGTTTAAAACCGAAATAGGAGTTTCAAATGACTTCAAATTTTCATTTCATTTTTAATCTGTCAGTATATGTGCTCTTACATTGGTGCAGTGCTCCTCTTCTCACTGCCTCTTCCGGCTGTAACGAGACGCCTGATCCTCACAGTTAATCACTTCTTATACACTTGCACCTCCTTCTTGTTTTGTATTGCTCTTTTTCAAATCTTACAGTTACCATTTATTTAATGAACATGTACTATTTCAGCCTGTTGATGTTCAGTCTGTGTTATAACATGTTTACTACTATTTTGTACTATTTGATTGCTGTCATTTATAGATTTATTAATGTATGATAGACGGGTCCTGTTCTAGCAACATAATGAGAACTTTTTGAAAAATGTAAAAGAAATGCCTTAATAATTACACACAACTATTTTAACAATGTATTTTTTCCCCACATTTGTTTACAGTCTGGATAACCATTTCCTGAGAGAAGCCATAAACTGAAAGAATAATACAACTGCAACCTTTGAATGTTTCAGAACAATCTCCGACACAATGCATTAATAAAACAGATGAGATAAATGTATAAATTAAAAAAAGGAAATCTTCCAGAAATATCAAGACAAATTTAAGAATCCTTAAACTGGTCGAATTGTGTTCTTTATGAAAATGTTATAATTAATAACTTTTTTGTCTTATTGTCTTTTTGGTTTGTGTCTGGGTTTTTTTTTCCTTCTTTGTTTTGTTTTGTTTTGTTTTTTAATAAATGTTTTGGTTTTTTTTGGCCCATTTGCATTAATTCCCTGTTTAAAAATTCACTAAGAAGAATTCAAATAGCACAACCCACCCTCTGGGGAATTTTCACAGGAAATATTATGATGAATAAATGCTCAGTGTAATCTCTTGTAAAAGGACTGCATGCGATTGTAATAGTGTAATGCTGCATTAGTTGAAGTCACGCTTGTAGAGTTATGTGCTGAATGTTTTGTGCAGCATTGGTTGGATACAGTGTCATCACACTGCCGACTGAAGTGAAGTGTAGCAACGTGATTTCATGCGTCTGCGAGGAATCTGAATGTGTTTTCTGCGTGTGGCTATAAATAGTGGAAAACGGCTCTTTTCCGAGCCAGAAATAGGTCCTGAATTGGGCTCGAAGCCTTGAGCACTTTCCACTTAGCAGCAAAAGCCTCACCCTTTTTGCTCTAACCTGAAATCTGATCATTTCTATGAAAAAAAGGTTTTGAGGGACATGGAGCTGTAGATAAGACATGATTTCATGATCTCATATAGAAATGCTGTGAATTGTAGTATATATGTTTGTATTCTGATTAGCAGGCAAAAAAAATATAAACATAGGACACTTTTTACTTTGTTATGAGGGAGTAAACAATTACAACAACATTAATCAACTGTAGATTAATTAAACTCTATATGCTACATATTATTATTTTCTTATACAATAGAGAAGCATATCAGATTATTTACTTATCGTTACTATTATGGGTAAGTAAATATTTAAAAAATATATATATATATATATTGTTTAAGGTTCAAGATTCAGACACTGTATGCATCCTCGTACAATTAATTTCTTAGTTTGGATGTTCTCACGGTTGATTAAAAGATGGATGATGATAAAAATAAAATTATGACACTGTTAAGAGAACAAAAACAGCCTTAGAAATTTGTCATGGACAGAGTTTGCAAAGTTTATATAAATCTACACAGAGACTTTACAGAGATACATATAAACTTATTTTTTTAAAACTTCGACATGCACTAGTTCTGGTCATCATGAATTCTATTATATTCTATGTTAAAATCTAAATTATTCAATTATTCTAAATCAAAATGAGTTTTGATTTAGATTTGGATTTATATCTAAATTATTATTTAGATTGAAAATAAACTAGGCATTTTGTACTATTTTAATTAAGTAGAAGTTAATTAAAGTAGTAATAAAATAAGCAGTATAAAATTTTTAAATAGTATATAAATAGGTTATTTTTACTATTTTAATGAACTGTTTGCATTGTTGTAAACTATAAATATTTCATTATTATTAAATATAATAAAAATGGTTTAAATAGTACTTAATAGATCATTTTTACTATTTTAATTTAACTGTTTATATTGTTCTAAACTATAACTAGTTAGTTATAAAATCATAGTGATAGTATAAAGTCAGTTTTGATATTTTAATGAACTGTTTATACTATTTTATACTTTAAATAATTAATTATAGTTAACTAGTGTAGAATAGGTAATTGTACTATTTTAATTTTATTTAAGTTTTTAATTTTAATGAACTGTTTATACTATTTTACATTTACATTAGTTTTACTTTTATTCATTTAGCAAACTCTAAATTAATCTAATTATTCTAATTAACTATAATTAACTATTTAGTTCAAGTTTAATCTAGTAATTAATATGAACATTATTTTAACTTTCCATTACTCTTTTATTTAACATTTCCAACGTTTTGCTTGTGTATGACTGAATGATTTTCTTGATGCAGTTCTTTTCCCTCTTCACCTGCGCGCTCTCTCTCTCTCTCTCTCTCTCTCTCTCTCTCTCTCTCTCTCTCTCTCTCTCTCTCTCTCTCTCTCTCTCGCTCTCTCTCACTCACTCTCTCTCTCTTGCTCTCTCTCTCACTCACTCACTCACTCACTCACTCTCACTCTCTCTCTCGCACTCTATCTCTCTCTCTATCTCTCTCTCGCTTTTAAATAAAAGCTGCAGTTTTCTCCACAAGGTCAAAACTGCCAGATAATCCTATCCTTGTGGGGACATTAGGTCCCCACCATGATATAAACACACACACACACACACTGGAGTTGGAGTGCTGTGTGTGGTAGTGACTGAGCCCCTTTGATCTGTCCATTTCCCTTGTCCTTTGTCAGAAGCAGTCTGAGAGGGGGAGTTATGTGTGTTTGGGGGCTCTGTTGAAGTGTTAACAGAGTTCACCTTTCTTCTTCGTTTCTTCCTTTATTTCTCCACCATGCACCCATTATCAGTCTTTACTCTGTGGCCAGCAAATAGGGCTATTAGGCAGTTGCGAGAGTACAGTTGAGAGATAGGTCTCCTGTTTATTAATAAAGGAAGCAGGTCCCTATACACAGAACTATAAGTTAGTCATACAGTGCAGCAGGGAAACTTCACCTTCTGCTGGAAGCCAACATCTGGAAGGAATAAGAAGTTGCTAACAGGAGCCTATCATGTCTTAAGATGTGAATATGGCTTTTACTTTAAATCTGAAACCTTTAGTACAAGCCATTTCTGGAGCACATAAAGCCTGTGTTTATTTCAGATGTCCATCCAAGTGGGTGAGTGTGGTGACACCAGGGGCTGCAGAAAATGGGGTTCCAGAGGAAATAACAGATGGTATCAGCCAAGTTCATGTGCACTTTCTCCCCTCCCCCCCAGTCCTTTCTCTTCACTTCCTGCCATTCTTTTGGCCCCCGGGCCGCTGCACAAACGGCTATCGGCTAGGTATGCGACCATTCATTGTGCACCACAGGGGGTCTCTCGCTTCAAACCCGGCCTCTCCAAAAGAAGGTTGTGAAGTCCCATGGAGTCCCCTGAGCCATGAGCCAAGCAGACAGGCATGACCCGACCAGGGCACACATCAAAAGGGCTGCGCTCACATCCCTCCACCCAGCCCACACCATGCCTGCCTTTCCAGATACCGCCTGCATTATGGTGGCACATTGGGGGTCACCGTACACTTTTACTTTTAGTAAAATGCCGGATATCGAACGTGCACTTCTATATGCACTAAGAAGGGATGAAGAGGAACAAAACAGTTATCTGATAGAGAGTTGGAAAACCCACTAGGGGGAATACCATCAGATGAATAAGAGACGAGAGAAAGAGAGAGAGAGAGAGGGAGAAGCACTCTTATTTAGCCCTCTCCTGGTTTGCACGGCTTCTCAAGTGGTCCATGAAAACCCATTACCTACTTGTGGGAGGGCTTAATTGAGACTAGCCCTGCAGGTGGACAATGGCAAGCAGAAACCTGAGTCAATAGTAGCATGACTGAAGCACTTCACTGTGGCATTAATGGTGGTGTAAATGACAATAAACTACTTTGTCATACAAGGACCTAATATAAAGACATGCACATATGTCCGATTTGTTAGGAGAGCCACACAGTTCTCACTGCTGCTATGCAGTATGTACCAATCCCATCGCTCTCTGCTTTTAGTTAGAAAAGCATAAAATGCACCAGTGAGGAGTTCCCAAAAGCAGTGGATCTGTCCTGCTTCAACCAGATTTTTCTTTTTAAAAACTTTTGACTATAGTCACTTCGCAGATGCCAAGAATGCATTATGCAGGTGAGTTCAAAATGAGTGTCATCGATTCAGTTTTATTTATATAGCACTTATAACAATAGACATTGTCACAAAGCAGCTTTACAGAAATTCAAATGTAAATTTAGATCCTTAATGAGCAATCCAGACGAGAAGGTGGTAAGGGAAAAAATCCAGTGTACAAGCTAACAGCTCATTTTAAGTGTGTTTCTCACCACATTGAATTAACCAGGATTGCCAGGTTTCAGCAAAATTTTCAGCCTAACTGCGTCTCATGAAACACACAAAAAACCTGAAAGTAGCCCCCAAAAAACTGAGCATAGGAAATTGAGATCAATTTTTTGTTTGCACATGCATTTCTGATGTACAGTCAATATCCACTGCATAATTCTCCTTTGCATGTCTTACAATAGAAATTGTTCTGTACATTATAGACACACTGTCTGCACTTACACTTTAATTACACACAGAAATCTATTAGATTCAATTCTGATTGTTTGATATAGAACAAGATCTTGGCAACTGCAGAGATTTTTAACCTGGCACAAATTGGCAGAAAATCCACCAAATCATGAATTGTCCTGTCCACTCATCAAGTGAATATGTTCACAGAATGAGCATGGGGCAGTGTGATTCGTCCCCCAATTGGCTTCTATTAGTGTTTGTTTCTGTTGCTGTTCCCATTTTTTAACTAAAAATCCATCTTCTATATCTGTCAAAAAGTGGTCATGGGGAACCTGGAGCCTATCCCAGGGAGCATCGGGCACAAGGCGGGGTACACCCAGGACAGGGTGCCAATCCATCACAGGGCACAATCACACACACATTCACACTCTACCGACACTTTGGAAATGCCAATCAGCCTACCATGCAGGTCTTTGGACTGGGGGAAGAAACCGGATTACCTGGAGGAAACCCCCACAGCACGGGGAGAACATGCAACTCCACACACACACCACTAAGCCACCATGCGCCAGTTTTAACTACTAGGTGCAAAAATAAACCTATGGAGCTACACTCCTGGGCCAAAAAAAAAAACGAGCCAATCCCAAAATGGCAAATCATTAAGCTTTTAATGGTTACTCATTAGTCAGGAAGTTAGCAAGAATTAAACAAATATATAAAGTAACTTGGTATGACAATTTTTGTTGTTTAATTGAAATGTTTAAACCTTATAGGTAAACTTACGGACAGCTTTTTATGTTTTTATTTATTTATTTTAATGATTTTTATTTTTGTTTTATTTTTTACTTTATTTTAATTTTGTGCACCCAGACATGTGTTAGTTTGAATTTTACATCAAACATTTTAATTATTATCATGATTTTACCTTTGCATACAAGAAGACTATATACAGTAAAGAATTTCCTTGATTCTAGTTTTTCCCCAAACAGGTCAATGCAGCAAAAGTAAAGGAGCATATAATGGCACAGGAGTGTATTTGTTTAATTCTTGCTCATTTGTTGTTACGACCATTAAAAGCTTAATATTTTTGCCTTAGCCCTTTTTTTTTTTTCTTTTTTTTTTCCCAGGAGTGTATAGGGGTCAGTGAGTATGTTGCCCTATGATTGTGCAACATCTGGAATGGTGAGCAAATCAGTGGAACATCATCTTATATCTGTCAAAAAGTGACATCTTTTTCCAAAATTGTTAGTTGCACAAAAGAGCTAATTAGTATTCAATGGAATTTAAATTATATGGAGTTGTGACTGAGGACTTTGTGAAGATTAATATTTGTTGAACGGCTGATATATATGGTGGAACTCTGCCCCACCTTCCCCCATGGAACCGCCACTGCTATCTATGCAGGTTGTACATAGACGACCTGCAAATATTTATGGTACTCATTTAAAAGCTACTTCCACATAACTGTCAATTAGCCTCTTAGCGTACATGGACTATAATTTGTGGTGATTGTAACAAGGAAGGTCCTCGTATTTTCTCCTTTATTTTAATGCACAGGCCTAATTCCATGTAGAATAAAGTTTTAAGCAAAAGTGTTTCAGCACCCATAAGTATGTGTGTATGTGTGATTGCCACAGCATGATAACATAATTTCATACGCCACAAGCCAGAGCAATTACATGAATGCCATTGGAGGCACTCATATTACAGGCTATTTAGATCAAATTGGATAGAACTGCATAAACAGTGACTTTGCCTACAGGGAATGAAGTCATTATCCGATTCGTACGCAGCTCTGTCGTCCTTTCCTCTCCGTCCCCGTTGGAGATAAGTACGAGTACAGCAGTTGTATCGGCCAGGCCTGTGCCCACACACCGCAGGCATGAAAACAGTGGAACCACAAGCACTGTGCACCATAAACACAGCCTGCTATAGAGGCACTCACACTACAGTACACACATCCTGAATCCCCATGGGAAAGCACACTGAGCTCAGACCGAGCGATGAAACCTGACAGAAAATAATGTGTTAGCCAGTGTATATTAGAGCAGCATATTTGTGTTGATCATTACTTTTTTTTGTTTCAGTGGTGCTACATTGGTCATAAAAAAGACTCCAAATAATGAGAGTGAGGACAGCTGGGAGAATTGGAGATCTGCTGAATTTGTAGAATTGCCAGTTGTACTTTACCTTAAGTACTTTGCTTGAGTTCAGTTAAATGATAAATTGAAACAACATCCCAGAGGCATACGAGTTCCAAAGGCACATGGCTGAATTAAAGACGAGGCCCATTATTGAAAACTAATCAGTATACAGTCTGCACTGTACAGTTTTCTTCATTCAGCTGCTTTTTCTCTTGTGTCCAAGCAAGGTCCCCTCCTCATATCCCATCCCCCTGCTCCTGCTACTTTCCTTTGACTGGCCCCCACTTTAAAGTCTTGCCCCTCTTCCTCGCCTCTGCTCTCATCTTAACTTCCTCCTCTCAAAGCTCGCCTCCCCTTTTTCTAAACTCAAGCTGCATTTTTTTTTCTTGGAAGTGTCGTTCTTGTCTAGATCTGGACATTTCTTACATTCCCTATATTCATTACTTCATGCTGAGGCTATATAGTCTGGAATTTGGAAATCTCCCAGAAGCTAACCCAATCTTGCACAACACCATGGCACAGTTGTGGCTACTCCTATTTCTACAAGTATACAAAAATTACTATTGTGTTTTTACAGTGAATATAAAAAGTCTACACAACCCTGTTAATACTGCAGGTTTTTGTGATCAAGATAAAATTATGGGGGGAGCCTACCAATTCAGCACATCTTGATTTGGAATTTTGTTTCTCACTCTTCCTTGCAAAATGCTCCAAATCTATCAAATTATAACAGTATCTCCTGTTTTCAGCACTCTTCAAGGCATTCCACAAGTTTGAGATATAATTTACACCTGGGCTCTGACTGGGCCATTCCAAAACTTTGATCATCTGGGTCTGAAGCCATTCCTTTGTTGATTTGGATTTGTGCTTTGGGTCATTATAGTGCTGGAAGGTGAAAATTTTCTTTAGCTGTCTAACAGAGGCCTGCAGGTTTTGTTCCAAAATAAATAGGTATTTGGTGTTATCCATGATTCCCTCTATTTTGACTAGAGCCCCAGTCCCAGCTGAAGAGAAGCAGCCCTATATCATGATGCTGACACCACCATGCTTCACTATGGGTATGGTGATCTTTGGGTGATAAACTGTCTTGTTTTTGTAAGAATGTGAAGAATATGAGAGTTTGTTGTCACAGGCAGGGCATGACCAGTACTTACCAGATATTCCTGTAACTCCTTTAATGTTGCTATAGGTCTCTTTTAGCCCCCCTGATTTTTTTTTAGGGTGGCTGTGGCTCAGGTGGTAGAGCGGGTTGTCCACTAGTCATAAGGTTGGCAGTTTGATTCCTGGCCCACATGACTCTACATGCCGAAGTGTCCTTGGGCAAGACACTGAACCCCAAGTTGTTCCCGATGGCAAGTTAGCGCCTTGCATGGCAGCTCTGCTACCATTGGTGTGTGAGTGTGTGTGTGAATGGGTGAATGAGACACAGTATAAAGCGCTTTGGAAAAAACCGCTATATAAGTGCACACAATTATTTATGGGTTTTTTTTTGGGGGGGGGGTTGCCCTTTTTTTTGCAGTTCCTATATTTTGGTGCCACTGGTATCACTTGTTGATGATGGTCTTCCCAGTGTTGTAAACTCTTTGCAGATCATAAATTAATGTCGGATGCAAACCAAGATGTCAAGAAAATTCTATAGAATCAGCCGATATTTATTTGGGTTTAATCAGTATCACCTTTGAACATGAGTTTGAATGTGATTGGTTAAATCTGAGCACAGTTGCATGCCCCATTTAATAGTGTGTGCACACTTGTGCAACTAGGTTATTGTACATTTTTTTGTTCCCCCTAAAATGTTTTGTTTGGTGTTTTTTTCCACGTGAATTTTGTTGGCTGCTGTATCACATTAAAGGTGGAAAAACATCCGGTATGATTTATCTTTATATATTGTTTTTTTTTTTTTACATTGCAAAAACCTGAAATTTTAACAAGGGTGTGTAGACTTTTTATATCAACTGTATAAATTATCATTTTAAAATTATTTTTTAGCAACAGTAATTAAATAGCAAAGATTCATTTAACTAAAGTTGTACTGACCTTTTCCCATTTCAGATAATTAAAATTATTCAAAGAAATGATCTTTTGATAATAGATAAGTAACAAAAATTGGTCAATTAGCAAAATTTCTGATAAGACACATTATCACATTATATTAGTACTGTTTATTACCTGTATAAAAAAAATAAAATAAAATAAAATAAAAAATGTATTCTGTGTTAACTCAGGTTGCCTTTGTTTTATCTTACATTCTGTTTTAATTTCTGAAACAATTTAATATGAGATCTACACAAAAACTTGAGTTTTTGCCTACTTATTTTTGTTTACTCACAGCTCTTAATTCAGTTAAACCATGTTAACAGATCTACAAAGATCTCACATTCAGCTGCATATCAAATGCATGATTTTAATCACAGATTAAATGAGATTTTTATGAGATTTTATTGGGCATGATTTGTCAATAAGTCCACAAAAGAGGAAGTTTTTATTAATTATCAGAGCAACAGAACTGCCTGATCTTAACAAATACTATCTGTGCCATGAAAGGTTGAACGTTTGCCGTCAGAGAGAGTCTCATCAGGGATGTGTGACACTGCTGTGCGCAGTGAGCCGATGGCATCCAAAGGCAATTAGCATGGAGAGAGTAGATTCCGGAACTATCCGGGCTAGGTGAAAATGCTGTGTCCTCTAATGAGGCGTGACCAGACTCATGAGTTACCATAGAAACACTCACCAAGCTGCTGCAATGCCATCAAATCCCTGTAACATCATTTCCGTCTCATTTCTACACTGAATGCAAGATCAAAGCCAAATCACAAGGTTGTTTTTTTTCCATGAGCACAAATAACTTGTTCTAATATATGGATCATATTTACATATTGATATTGAATATTGAAATATAGCACTGGTCTCAGGTTTTTTCCCCACTTCCTTAGCTAATACGACAATATTCTGTGGTAAGTTTTCATATTGATATAATTGTGCCTTTAAAGAAATATTGTTAATTGAATCTTGTGTGATTTAACTATCTCCGATATCCCCACAGTGTTATTCATCTATGTATGTGTGTACAGTCAACTCCAGAATTATTGCCACCCTTCAAAAGAATGAGCTTCTTATTTCATAAATCATTATATATAATGTTTTAAAATGTCTCAGAATTATTCATAAAAGCTGTTTTTTGTGTTTTGTCTGTCAATAGCATGGCAGTTTGTTTTTTTTTAACCCACTCATATTATTTTCTTATTGCCTCTTGTACAATATTACTGTTAATCAGCACATGCAAAATCCAAAAGAGACTGCACATTTGTCTGCACAGTTCAGGTAATGGATATTATGGAAGAATTTTGGAGACAATTTTCAAAAGCAACTGCCAAATTACAAAAGGAAAAAAAAAAATGCAAAGTCTATTTGCAATTGCATTTCCTGTGTCTTACTTGCGTTTCCCATGATATCACTTCCAAATACAAACACGCCCCATAGTATATTCCCACCCCCAACACTGATTGGCAGGTTTCTGTGCAAGACATTGTAAATGCAAATGCAAAGGGATTTGCGATTCCGTTTGAATTTTGGCAGGCTCCGTATGCGACACTGAGGAAGTCAAATAGTAAACGGAGTAACTGCTATTGCTATTTCGATATGACAGGGTCATAACTCATAAGACATAGGAAATGCATTGCAATTTTGTTAAAAGGCGCACCAAAATCAAGTATTTTTGGCCGCAACAATAAAAAAAAAATCTCCTATATGGACTCCGTAATCCTGTACGGACTGATAAAGAAGCTTGAAATGTTTGGTATGGTGGAGTGGTTCAAGTTACCTCGGGTGTTCTCCAACGATGTAAGACACGAAGAATCTCTGTGCTGTTATTCATTCTAAAGAAATCTTCAACAGTATTATTAATGAGATGCTGATCATTTTAAAACCAGTGGTTTGGAGGGGAAATGCACTACTAACCAAACCATTTCATGACTGAAAAATATGTTGTGTTAAAATAATGCTATTAGGTTTCCATATACCTATATGTAAAATATCATAGAACTTTATTCATTTCATATACTCATTTAACTCATAAAAATTGAAAATATACCTCTTATTGGCACTGACTCTGTATGCATGTATGTTAGTATGAATGCCATTGTATGTACACTCACTGGTAACTTTACACCTGCTCATTCGTGCAATTATCCAATCAATCAATCATGTAGCAGCAGTGCAATGCATAAAATCACGAAGATGCAGGCCAAGAGCTTCAGTTAATGTTCACATCAAACATCAGAATGAGGAAAAATAGGATCTTGACTGCAGCATGGTTTTTAGTGTCAGACGATTCAGAAACTGCTGATTTTCACACACAAGAGTCTCCAATTACACGGAATGGTGCGAAAAAAAAAAAAAAAAAACATCCAATGAGTGGTAGTTCTGCAAGCAGAAAATGCTTGTTGATAAGAGAGGAAAGAGGAGAATGGCCACTCTTTACCACCATGGTGAACAGAAAAGCATCTCAGAAAGCACAACATACCAAACCTTGAGGCAGATAGCAACTACAACAATAGATGACCACATTGGTTCCACTCCTGGGCTTCATTAATTGCACCAGGTGTGCTTGAGCTGGAGCACATGAAATACCTGAACTGGCTAGGGGCAGAAACTAGGAGAGGAAAACAAAATGGAGATCTACAGGTTGCAGCTCCTGGACAGTGTTTTCTCTCTGGTCACTGCAGAGTCCCCGACTTGTTTTGTCCGTTGGTGGCACATTCCTTCCTTTTGGCCAGTCTTGTGTTTATTTCCAAGGAGAAGTCTTTTTCCCAGGTCTCTCTTGGCCTCAGTGAGAAGGCTTTTGGCTGAGATTCACGCAGCACAAAAGGGCCGGGCATTCCAGCTGTCTGCTGCTAATCCCCTGTGTCAGCTCTCGTTAATGTTGCGGTGTGAAATCTGAAGGCACGTAGCGGGATGGAATATTTTTTTTTTTAAAGTCATCAGAATCCATGTGGATAGTCAAATGATGTGTTGGTGGCATTACAGAGGCTGTTCGGCTGCCATCTTAGATTCGAGTGTGCCCAGCCAAGGCACCATGATGCTGCAGGCAGAAAACAGGAAGAAAAACTAATAAATAATATCGTAATCCCGAAGAAAGAAAAAAAAGCAGATTCAAACTGCATTCCTTTTTTTGTTCTTGTACACCTCATGTAGGATTATAGACAATATTTCAATGATATACGTTTACTGATGCCTGCGTTATCACATCCCCTGTCGTTCAGTACCTTTCCGTTCTCCTCCTTGACACCTTCATAAGCACACACGAATGATTTCTTCCTATGACCTAACTATAACATATCCTCTACTAAGACATTTTCAAATGAGGTACCCAGGAAGCATCTGCTGCCTTTTCTTGTGTTCGATCTTTCACCGCATGACTTTTACACACATATGTGAAGACCAGCTTGTTGTGCTGCTGATTTGACATTACGGGACATTGTTTGCAGTGCTTTAATATTGAGCCCATGTAGGCGACTAGATGAAGGCAGAACCTGCTGGAAGGGCAATGTGTGAGGGGGAAGGTTAGAGAGAGCTTCACTGAGGCCCAGGGCCACTAATGAAACGCAGAAAGAATGCCCGACTCGCAGTACTGCGGTCCATGTGAGCCGCACCACTGCTGCCTGCTTCCTGATGTCGTGTCAGTTGGGCAAAGACAAGCTGTTTGTCTAGGCCACTGGGCTGGGCCTCATTATCACATCAGTGTCATCTTTCTCCGTTTTCATGCAGCAGGCAGTTCACACCCCTGTGAGAATCAACCAGCCGCACATAACCACACACACACACACACACACACACACACACACACACACACACACACACACACACACACACACACACACACACACACACACACACACACACACACACACACACACACACACACACCCGGAGACCGGGTCGAAGAGGACAGGGTGGGTGCGATTGTGTACCTTGGTGTGGCTTCATTCGTTTCCTCTGTGGATGGCGCAGATTTACACATATGGTAAAATAGCTGTCTCTCTAAGACACAGTGACAATATGTTCTCAAATTTGGTTCACAAAAGCACTTTTGTCAAGCAAAAACAATGACGTTACAAAATCAAAAATTGTTCACTGAGTTTGCGTGAGTTGTGTGCAGTACATCATTGAAAAGCCTTGCACAAATGCAAGCTCTGCATTTTAAATAGATGTGAAGGTTTTGACATGCATTCACAGCAGGTAAGCATACACAGACAAATGATATCTGCTGGAGCGAGACTTCCCAAGATCTGGAGGGAGGGAGGATGGGAAGGAGGGATGTCGATGGTTGGTCTGCTCCATGCGCGAGATGGTGCATTGCTTTATCATGTTTCCCACTGGCTCCGTGTCTTTGTGCGGATTGTTAAGAGGTAGTCTAGAATGCCAAACCATGTTCTTAACAGTCAGCTATCTAGCTTTCTCATCTGCACCCTAGATGCAAGTGCTATTGCTACCTGTTCTGAAACAAAAAAAAGTGGGGGAGGTGGGTGGATAGGGACAAAGCTGGGAGCGGAGCAGCAGAACACAGTGTCTGTTGTGTATGAGTGCAAGCTTGGCACAAACACTGGCTTTTCTGTAAAACTATCCGACTGCTCCCAGCCCACTGCCTGGGCCCTCAATACTGCCTTTGTCCTTTCACATCACCAACGACATTGAGAAGCCAAATCTAGAAACACCTGGCCCCTTGCTGCCCCCCCCCCCCCCCCCCCCATTACATGCAGTGCAACGAGCACTGAGCTGCGAGTTCATACTGGAGCACAAGTGTGAAGACACCCTCAGTCTGTGTAGCGAACCTACTCTACCTGTATTTTTTTGAGATTTCAGCTGTACAGAAAACTCTATTGAGTTTGTATTAATTGAGGAAATGGTCTTACAGAGCAAACAGAGCTTCCTACAAAGAGTCTCGTCATTCATTGCCACTGCACTACAGATAATAAGTGAATCAGCCTCTGATGCAGGACAGGCTGTTTTATTCATAACCATTGTGAATGACTCATATTGTGTTTGATGAAGATAGAGTACAAATCTGGAGTAAACAATGAAAAAAAATGACTTGGGAAAAAAGACATGTTGAATAAAGTTAATGTTGCCAATAGTCATTCTTTTATTTATCAGACCTTGCTTATTTTATATAGTCATAAAGAATAATGGCCAATCCAGGGTGTATTCCTGTCTAGCGCCCATTATTCCCTGGATAAACGCTTGATTCAACATGAACCTGACCAGGATCAAACTGTTACTGAAGATGAAATAATGAAAAATGAATGAATGAGCCTCAAGCGCAACTCTTTTTAGGTAACAGGTTCCCAATCGTGCATTTTCCCTGACTGGCAAAAACACTAACTCAGAAGGGCTGATTAGTTGAATCAGGTGTGTTGGGAGCAGGACAGGGGACACTCCAGGACCATAGTTGGAAACCTGTGTATTACTGTATAATGATAATGAGTCTTTATTGATCACATATACATATTCACAGTGAAATTATTTTCTTCGCATACCCCAGCATGTTAGGAAGTTGGGGTCAGAGCGCAGAGTCAGCCATGATACAGTGCCCCTGGAGCAGAGAGGGTTAAGGGCCTAGCTCAAGGGCCCAACAGTGGCAGCTTGAACCCCCAACCTTCCGATCAGTAACACAGAGCCTTAACCACCAAGCCACCACTGCCCCTCACTGTATACATCAGACACTTTACCCTGATAGGAAATGAGTAATGGCCAAATGAAGGGCCACACTTGCCACTTCATCTGGTGTGCAGTCCATTCAATTCAGTTTTATTTATATAGCACTTTTAACAACAGACCTTGTCACTAGGCAGTGTTATAGAAAACTGCATATAAATTAAAATTTTAATCCCTAATGAGCAATCCAGAGGCGACAGTGGCAAAGAAAAACTCCCCAAAACGACCAGACCAAGAAACCTTGAGAAGAACCAGGCTGGAACGCAGCCTCTTCTGGGTGACACCTGTACAAATATATGTCATTACTCTTCAACAACTGTATGTTATACAGTCAAACAGTACTGAGTGTGTTGAAAGAATCTTCAGTATGAGCATTGGGATCTTTCACTAGAATTTTCAGCTTTAAATCTTTGGTTTCCAAGTGAAGCTATCCACTGAATAATGAATGAGACTTGGTAGTATAGACTGTTCTCAATTTTAAGGCTATCCAAGTGAAACCATCCACGGCAATCTTTAGGTTATCCATGTGGGGCCATTCTCTGCAGTAGCAAGGGATTCTCAGGTGAAGGAAGCTAGAGCACCAGGATGGATCAGGCAGGTCCAACTGATCAAGTACAGCTGCCAGAAAGTAGACAAAATGAAAATTAGTGAGACTATATGTCTACGTCAGAGACAATTGTGGACAAGACGGAGCAAGAGAATTTGTTGCATTTTGGGCATTTGTGGCCCAGATTCCTGATGCTGTTAAAAACTTTAAATGTGACTAGTTACCACTTGGCCACAATATACACACCATTGCCATGTGCCTACAATATACCATATTTGGTGTGTCCTTTGCAATTATCTTGGATTCATGAAAATGCACACAAACATTTGGGCTACTGAGCTGCCTTTTTATTCAGGTCCACCATCCCAGAAAAAGTATCCTTTAGATCAGCATCAACAGGAATCTTTGACCAACACCAACATCAAAAACAACTAAGAGGTAGCCAATTTCAGTTTAAAATTCAAGAATGTATTGTCATATGCACAGGGGGCAGACAACACAATGAAATTCTTACTTTGAATTAAACACTGGATATGATTAGACACTGCCACCTGCCATGCAGGAGGGGAATTGACCTAATAGTTAGTCCAAAGAAATTACTGCACATTATACTGAACATTTCCTGAAGAACCGATCTGACAAGCAATGGGAATAACATGAAAGAGAATCTTGTCCAAAAATATTGTATGCAGTATCTTTGTCTAAGCTACTATCATATACTACTCTTCTCCAGTTTATAAAACATCAGGCTTTCCATGAACTAATGATAAGCAGGGACAAAGGAAAGGGGAGGAGATTCAAGTGGCTTTGTTCACTTTGCAAGCCAATCCATTAAATAAGCAAGAGTAGAAAGATAAAAGGAAACTGAAGCTTTGTAGGAGTCTGTCTACAGAAAGATCCTGCTGGTGAGCCTTTATCAGTTGCACAACCAGAGACAGAGCCAATCATGAGGTTTGTGAGGGAGGGCAAAATTCACTGGGGCAGGGCCAAGTGTCTCTCTGTTTACACTTCAGTATATATAGTGCTTTTCCACCTAGAGTAATTGGATGTCCTGCACACACTACTGCAAAGTGTTCTTCAGGAACTAGAACACTGATTATCATTCCACGGTCTGGAGACACCTTGCAGTCTGTGAATGCACGCCATTATTTCCAGAATGTTCTTTTCATTAGAACCTGGAACAGTTGGTGGTATATATGTAGAGGTAGCATTTTATTCATTTTGTGCAAGATTTTCAGGCAAATGAAATACTGCTTCTCTTGAAAGATTGTATACTGTGGGAGAGACTTTTTCAGCAGTGCATCCACAATGTTGTTTCATGACAACAAACAACCATAGAAAAGAACTGGAACCTGGTCTTATGTTAAAACATGTTGCCAGCAATGTTCTCGTCTAGTCTCAAAGGAGAGTTTTGCCACAATCCTGTTTCAGCATTGCATAATTCCACTTATTGTATTGTGCATAATGTCATTTTCCCACGCCAAAAGGTCACTATTCTGTATGTGGCCAACTAAAAGTATTCACAACAGATTTACCATGTTAGAGCTAGAGTGTTTTAGTACCACTTTATATTCATGGCAACTCTGGCTAGTGGACCATCAGTCTGAAAGGATATGCTCAAGTCTCACCTTTTCTCGAACTGCACATACTACTCCTGAGATACCAATGATCCTTAACCTGTTCTGATCTCCAGACCTGCCTGATGGACCAGTCCATCATGATTCCCTACTTCTGGTTGAAGTTCTCATTTACATTTACATTTACATTTATGGCAGACGCCCTTATACAGAGCGACTTACATTGATCTAATTTTTATACAACTGAGCAGTAGTCCAATGTCTTAACCACTGAGCTGCCACTGCCCCCTTCTCATCACTTGGAAATCCTTCGCTGCTGCTGAGGATGACCCCACACCGACAGCCCAATCTTCTTATAGCCTAGGCCATCTTTATGTAGAGCAACAATTCTTTTTTTCAGATCCTCAGAGAGTTCTTTGCCATGAGGTGCCATGTTGAACTTCCAGTGACCAGTATGAGGGAGTGTGAGAGTGATGACACCAAATTTAACACACCTGCTCCCCATTCACACCTGAGACCTGTAACACTAACAAGTCACATGACAGCGGGGAGGGAAAATGGCTAATTGGGCCCAATTTGGACATTTTCACTTAGGGGTGTACTCACTTTTGTTGCCAGCGGTTTAGACATTAATGGCTGTGTGTTGAGTTATTTTGAGGGGACAGCAAATTTACACTATTACACAAGCTGTACACTCACTACTTTACATTGTAGCAAAGTATCATTTCTTCAGTGTTGTCACATGAAAAGATATAATCAAATATTTACCAAAATGTGAGGGGTGTACTCACTTTTTGTGAGATACTGTACCTCAAGAAGGGTACCACTTAAAAACCATGAAGATGGCTTTAAAACTATAATGAATTTCCTGGTTACACAATTGCACTTTTTGACCATGTAGTACACAATTATAAGACGTAATTATTCATAATTGCATTATCCAGTGTTAGCCAAATGAGGATTGGTTTCTATTTAGAATCTGGTTCCTCTCAGAGTGTCTTCCTCATATTTTTTTGACCCAAGGAGTTTTTTCTTTGCCACTGTCGCCTCTGGTTTGCTCATTAGGGGTAAATTCAAAATTTGTATCCTGAATTTACATGTTCCTGTAAACCTGCTTGACAATGTCAATTACTAAAAGCACTATACAAATAAAAAATTAATTGAATTAAATTGAACCCTGAACTTAAGAACTTCTGCTGTAATCATGCAAACTATGATGTTAATACTGACCATCCCATACAAGATACAGTACTTTACAGTATGCCACTGTAGAAGAGTAATTATTTATAATCCCACCATCCATTGTCATGTGCAGGTTGTTTTTTTTTTTTTTATCTGGTTCCTCTCAAGGTTTCTTCCTCATGTCATCTCAGGGAGTTTGTTCAAAACACTGAAATGGCTTCTAAATCTGTAACCAGATTTTTGTGAAGTTGCTTTGTGACTTTTGTTCATTAAAAGCGCTATCCAAATAAAAGATTGGAACTGGATTGAATTGAACGGCAGCACTGAAGAAAGACCCGCATGCCAGCTATCATTCTGTCCTCTCTCAGACCCCAAAGCTTACATATTTGAACAGAGTGCTCATTTTATTCCACTGATACCATTGCAAGCTGCCATGCATTTCTGTAACAGTGATTTCAGATCTAAGATGCACAGTAACAACCAACCTCTTTCCCCAATTCTGGCATTTCTCTGCAAGCTGGTAGATGGAAAGCCGGAGAAAACTGAGTGTCATGGAGGAGCCACCTTTCTAGATGCAACTGATGGTGTTACTATGGATATTCTATTAGAAACTGATAAGGCTACAAGCTCAGACAAATCTTATTGTCATGGGTGGCTTTGTATCAGCATGGCTGTTTTGCATCAGAACTATAACTTTCTGCAGATGGCGAGATCCAGAGCTGAAATCTGGTTAGGTGAAGTCCGAATTTAACCCTCAACTTGTCTGCAATAGAGAGACAAACCCAGCTCCTCTCTGCAGAACATGATCCTTATCAATCATGCCGCTGCTGTACACTGCTGCTATTGTCATGCTCGCAGAGTTGCACCACGGCAAGATCGAGTGTGCTTTCTCCTCCTCCTTTCTCCACGCCTGCTCTGTGCCCGAGTGTGCAATAGCCATCCCTTTGTGTGGTGGTTCAGATGGAATTTGAAAATAAGCAGATTTGTGATGGATATGAACAGTAGCTGCAGAACAATGGCAGTCCGTGCCGCAAGGGTCAAAACAAATGTGGCTTTTATGTGAAGAGGGTGCTATGTGCTGGAGCAGGCGGGGTGACCTGGGGGGGGATTCATTCAGAAAGGAAGCGACAATATCTGCACTGTCCCTGGCAGCAGCAGCAGGTCTGAGCCAGGCGCCACCACGACTCTGCATTGACAGACAGTGCTGAGGCTCAGAGGAAACAACCATCCTCAGGGGCTGCAGGTACCCTGGAAAAATAATGGCTGATTAAAGACACAGGAAACATTTAAGAGAATTTTAATGTTTTTAATCCCATCTTGCACTAGAGATAACCAGATCGACTGTGTTCATTTTTATTTTGAGAAGGATATCTCAACAATTATCGATTATGCAATGGATATATATATATATATATATATATATATATATATATATATATATATATATATATATATATATATATATATAATGTTTATTTATGTAAATTTTGAACATAACCTATAAGTAAGTAATAAAAATCATATTTTTTAACCTACAGCATATGTAAGTAATAAAAATCATATTATTAGGAACACGTATATACCTGTACTTTCATGCAATTTTCCAGTCAGCCAATCATATGGCAGCAGTGCAATGCATAAAATAATAATGCAGATACAGGTCAAGAGCATAAGTTAATGTTCATATCAAGAAAAATCCAATATGATCTCAGATCTCACTTTGGCTGTAGCATGGTTGTAGGTGCCAGATTGTGTATTTCATGCTGATCTCCTGGGATTTTCACACACAACAGTCTCAAGAGTTTACACAAAATTGTGCGAAAAACAAAAAACATCCAGTGAGTGGCAGTTATAAACTGGACACAGCCTATACAATCCTTTTCCAATCTTTCCCAAGTAGTGGAACTTCATGGGGTTTTCTGCTGTTGTACCCCATCCTCCTCAAGGTTTGGACATGTGTTTTCTCGGATGCTTTTCTGCTCACCACAATTGTGAAGTGTGGTTATTTGACTAACTGTAGCCTTTCTGTCAGCTTGAACCAGTCTGCCCATTCTCCTCTGATCTCTCTTATCAACAAGGTGTTTCCACCCGCAGAACTGCCACTCACTGAATGTTTTTTTGTTTTTTGTCCTATTCTACGTAAACTCTAGACACTGTTGTGAGTGAAAGTCATCAGCAGTTTCTGAAATACTCTATCTAGCCGGTCTGACACTAAAAACCATCCCATGGCCAAAATGGCATAAAGTAGTTACTGAAGACAGACAAATGTATGAATGAATGAATGAATGTTTTTTGTTTGGGAAGCAAATCCCACATTGTACTTACTGTAAATAAAACTATATAGTGTCCACATATTTTTAAGCTCAAAATAGCACTTGTCGCATGTATTATTATTCTTTATAAATTGACCTATGCTCATTTTCATGAACTGTGACAATTCTGGAAGTGAAACATTTAAATATAAGAAAATATAGATAGGTGTATTTTCTTCCATATGGGAGAAATTTTATTCTGGATGAATTAAAATTAATTTGGGGAAAAGACAGTAAAAAGGAAGAATCAATAGGAAGAAAACGCATAAATCTCAAGTCTACTGAAGAATCTCAAATATGGGAGCTGAGAAGCTAATAGTATGAGGGATGTGAGGTAATTTGGCACTGTTCTGCATCTTATCCTAATGTTTTAAAAAGATGCAAACTGTACCTACATCTGTCAACACTACTATGTAAATATTAACGATTAATGAAAAAAAAACATGTTGGAACTAAATCCTCATTAAGAAAGTGGCAGCTAAATAAGCTTGGACAGAATCCTTGAAAAGCAAAAGAACTGCATTTGTCTGGCTGGTTTGTTGAGGATATGTACCCCTTTAAAATGAGGGGAACGAATAAGCTTACAATCCTCTTCCTTTGTTTAACTGTTTGAGGCATGAGATTGTGAAAAGCCAGTTTGTCTTTCTCACACATAATACCCCACTGGCACAATGTTTGCCTTGCTCAGCAGATTGAACCAAGAACCAGACACAATTGTTGAGTTCTTTTATCTCAAAATCACCCTAAATCCTATTTGTGAACATGTATGTACACTGCGGGCTCCTGGCAAGGAAGCAGTTTAGTGACAGCTGGACATGTTGACTTGTCTCGGGTCCACAATATTTGAATCTTTGCTCTTCCGTGGGAGTGGAATCTGATTATACCTGCTTTAAACTGAAACCGCAGGAAAATTTTGAGGTGCCTCTATACGTCAGTATCCATCTGTTGCTTTTGGGTCTCAGTAATGAAGTTATATTTTACAGAAGGAATTGAGAGCTTGGTGAAGCTGTGTTCTTACAGCCTTGATGAGGATCATCCCTAGAGGATTGGGATATCTTCGCTGCTTCTCAGCATCGGTCTTGTACTTGCTCCAAGTTTGGGTGAGGGGCTGGTAAACCAGCTCAACTGCACCTAGTGTTTATATGTTTGTGTGTGGCCATTTGGCCGGTGCTGACGGAGACACGGTGACACCTCTCTAAAGCTAAACATAGCAACCTGAGCAGGGCCATGTGTAATGAGAGACAGGGAGGCTTTGTGCTTGTTGGCAAAGCATGCCATATGTTTGAGAGGCCTGAAAAAGCCATTTCAATGGAAACTTGCTAAAAAGATGCAAACTAATCTGTCTTTCTGTATCCAATAAAAATGATATAAATTACAGTATATGCGGTCTCACTTGTATGACAAAGATTCCAAAGATTTTTTTCTTTGAATACGAAGTGTTAGTAGAAACCTGATCAGCCAGCCATATTGACGGTAGTGTTTTTAGGTTGTTGAGCTGTCTTTTACATGTAGTCTACAAAATCAATGAGAGTTATCAGGACTGAAAAGAAGAGTGCAAGAGATGGATCCGGGCTAATGTGCCACCTCCCTTCTGGGGAACTGTTAATTTCCCTTTATTCATGACGTAATATTTGGGGTGTCAGCTCTCCGTATTGCAATGCTAAAGGGTCTTGTTGCTAGGAGAGGAACAGCACCATTCTCTTCCACTGGCTACAAGGACATGCATGTTTGTCCAATAAAAATGAGCATGGCTTTAGGAAAGTGCTTTCTCTACAGATTTTCCAGAATTTAGAGAACAGGTTTCAAGGAATATTGGAAAGCACAAAATTGTTTGTGCATGTGAGAGCACTGTTTGGAATGGGATTTTGCACTTTCCTTTGTGCTTAGGATTGTATATGAAATATTCAGTGTGATAATGGAGAAAGATACTTTAATTGAAATATCTACAGTATCCATTTAAACAAGACTCAAAGTATGTTTCACTAAATATCAATTTGGACAGCATGTACACTTTACCTGGAACACCTGTCCATTCATGCAAATATCACATCAGCTAATGTAGCAAGAGCACAGTACAGGTCAAGAGCTTCATTAATGTTCACATCAAACAACAGAAAAACATGGTCTTTGAGTGTGGCATGGTTGCTGTTGCCAAACCAGCTAGTTTGAGTATTTTCAGAAACTGCTCACAGAGATCTCCTGAGATGATAAGTTTCTTGACTTTACCCAGACGATGGGAAAACCACACACACACACACAAAAAAAAACATCCAGTTGTGCAGGTTAAAATGCCTTGCTGATGAGAGGTCAGAGTAGAATGGCCAGACTTGGTTGACTTGACAGGAAGGCTACGGTAACTCAAATAACCACTCTTTACAACCATGGAGAGCAGGAAAGAATCTCAGAATGCACAAATTTTCGAAACTTGACTACACTAGATTCCAGTCCTATCAGCCAAGAACAGGAATCTGAGGCTACAGCAGGCACAGGTTCACAGAAACTAGACAGCTGAAGATTGGCAAAATATTATGAGGACTTTTTCCAAACCAAATAGACCTTAAACTTAATCAAGGTACCTGCTTTCTATCCACTCTGCTGTTTCAAAACCTCTTCATTAACATCCAGTGACTGATATGATCATTTGAGCTCACTGTTAGCAGTCTAAAAATACTGACTTTTCACTTCAAAGTAAATCAGCAGCTTAATTTTAGTAATGTATACAAACTGTCACCACCTGCAAAAACACAAAGACATCCATGGAATCAGAATTAAATGCTTGAAACGTAACAGTTATACAGACAATTTTCGAGTACACTGACGCTCTTGGTTTAAAGCCCCCATCTTGGGCTGGCAAACTTGCCCTTGACCTCATGCGGTCACTAGCTAGTTGACCTCTGGCCTTGCAGTGATCAGAGGGTCGGGAAGCTCTTCATGTGGCTGAGTAATGTGGGATGATCCTGCTGTTCTGTTGGCTGATTACACAACCACACACCCATATCCATGCCACACTTTCCACAGTGCGTATGTTTGTGTGGGTGGGTGAGGATTGGCTATGACATTGGAGCTAAATGAATGGATTTCTCATGTGCAGTCTCTCAAAGAGATGTGACATTCTGCCTGATGTCCTATACAGTACATGTACTGTTCAAAGAGTGTCTGCAAAGACAGACAAGCAAAGTTATTTTTACCCGCAAGGGAAAGTAAATGTAATGGTCATAAACATTGTAGCTTGTCATTTATGCAGTAGAACTCAGGTGAAAGGAGAACTGTCAGTCAATATACTGTATTAATATCAGGGTAAGAACTACTTGAGCAGGTATTAAGTATACATTTGTTGCTATAGTACCCAAGTATTATTTTGGGGGTATTTATACTTTTACTTGTACAATTACATTTCCACGAAAAAGAAAACAATTATGTTACATTTAATGCCTTCTATTTTTATCTAGACCTTCAAAGTACTCGTTATACATCATGAAGGTATGTTCTACTCTCATGCTGAATGGGATATATCAGTCGAATGGCCTTAGTTTAGCATTGAGTTATTTCAGTATAGCATCCAAATCTTTGCATTTAGCATCAGGTTAATCAATGTAGGGAAAAAATATCAAGAATCATGCTAATTCATCACCTTTGGTGATATTCAGTGTGTGTATATATATATATATATATATATATATATATATATATCCCGGAAATTGAAAATGTAATTGCAGGATTTTTATGATTTTTCAAATTGAACACAGATGTGTTATGGAAGCTAGGCTTTTAGATGAGCAAACATCTTGAATAACTGCCTTCTACTATCCTGTGCAGCTCAGTAAAGGCATGCAGACAGGTTTTAGCCAGGATCAGCTCGGTTTTGAATAAAGAGCCTCAGGGCACATTAGCCGAGGTGGATTATTAACTGGCGTTCGACAGCGAGAACATGCGGTTACTGATCAGATCCACCCTGGTACTAATCACATGCCAACAAGGAAGTAATCTTTTTTTGAAATCACATATAACTCCATATGCAGGTGTCTCTGTATAATTTTAATATAATGTGTTTTCCTTAAAGTTTATTGTGTGAAAATGTGTACAGACTCTCAGAAGCTCATACCCTTTACTACACATATGTGCATTTTAGAATTAACTGATCACATTGTGAGGCTTTTAAAATATTTAAGAAATAACTAAAATAGAAATGTCTCTTTAACATTATATTGTGTATATATGTATGTATGTTGTTTCTTTTGATTTTTTGTTATTTGTGACCCTTGTGTTCGTCATGATTTATGTCTATCATCTGTAAATTAAAAGCTCTATAGGAAATAAGCTTGGATGATAGATCTATGTCTGTGAATGTTTATGGAGAGACGCTCCCTCTACTGGTACATCTGAAATGCTTACATTAACACTAGTGCACTTTAACAGGTAAGCCTAGACTTGCTCAACTGTAAGAGTTATTTAACCAGAAATAACCAAGTTGGGCACAATTTTATTATTTTGTAATGTGTCCTTTGGGCTACCGAATGAAGTAGACATTGATGTACTCCGTTAAGAATACTTTAATTCTCTAAGTAACTCCAATGTCCTGTTGTTACAATTTTTTCGTGGTGCGTTTAGTGTTATACCGATTAAATATCTCACATTTTAATAATCTTATACGAAAAATGGCATGACTGAGAAGGACAACACAGTTGCATGATTTTAATATCATTTATTTATATTTTAATGGATTCTTTGGGGGAAGCTTTTCCATTTTTCCTGATAATGCATTAGCACAGGGAGCTCCACTAATTACAGTTCGCCCCCCAAAAGTGTAGCTTTGGGGTTATAAAATCTAACTGACCTTAAATTCTCCGACTGTGCAGCTAGCATTATTTACCTTGCCTGATACCCCGATCAGACAAGGCTCATAATTACAGTGATACAGTGTTCAGACTCAGCCATGAATCTAATCCTTTAGGTGGCATAAAATCAGTCTGATGTTTTGAGCTTTACTGTGGAGAGACGTCTTGCTTAGTGCTGCACACTATGACCATTTTCAAGATGGAACACTCAATTATGGTTTCAGAAAAGTGAATATTAAATTTATAAATGACACAGTAGGTACATTAAAAGGCAATGCCCATTATAGGGAAATAACTGATCAAAATGGCAATGTTTTACAAGGATAATGTGAGCAAACTTGCCCACTCAATTTAATAGCAACTCAATATTTTGAATATTTTGGGCCTTACTGGTCAAATCTTCAAGGCTCAATATCTTTAAAAAATTTTCACATTGGACTATATAATTGTTATGATGAAATGGAAGGAGTTGGGTAGAATTGCAAGCTGTTTAATCAAACAGTCCAAATCAACTTGCAAAAAGGTAGACATGGCAATGATCGAAAGGCAGACAGGGCAATGCAGTCAAGCCAAAACAAAATGGTGAAAAAGTCCAAAAACAGAGAAAGGATACCATGAACCCTCAGAAATGCTCAATGGACAACCTTACAAGGAGTGTAGGTGAGCAATTGTGCTTGGTGATCATGGCAGTGGCTTCCTAGGAATCCCCCCAACTGTTGGTTTCCTCTTTCAACCTGTACATTTTTATTGTGGATGATATCCTGATGCTAAGGACAAGGTCTTGCCCAGTTTATTCAACAAAAGCCCACCATATTCTAATGGTGGGCTTTTCTTATAGAATTCCACAACGGCAAAACAAGTGCTCGACATTAGATGAACAATTTGAAAAGCAGTAGGCAGAGAGTTGATCATGATGGTTGTAAATGCATTGGAGTCGTGTTTCTCAGCCCTGGTACTGGAACATTTTCATTTTTATTTATGGGATTTAGCAGATGCCCTTATCCAAAGTGCCTTACAAAAGAGCTTTGAAGTCCTCATGCTAGTTCACTGGGTCAGGAATTACGAGTACCATCAGTCTAAAAACCCTGTTGGGGACATTAGTAAAGTATGAAAAAAACACATACTTGTTAAAAAAATTTTTAAAATAAAGTTCTAATTTAAGTACTTGTTGAAGAGGTCAGTCTTTAGTTATTGCTTGAAGACAACCAATAATTCAGCTAATCGTATAGCCAGAAGAAGTTTGTTCACCACCTAGGTACCAGAACAAAGAAGAGACTGGATGAATGTCTTCCTTGTATCCTGAGATATGGTGGGTCCAATTGAGCAGTGCTAGGGGCACGTACGGAGTGTGGTGCTGAGCGGTGTGAGATGTGTGCTTTAAGGTAGATGGGTGCTGGTCCATTTTTGGCTTTGAAGGCAAGCATCAGTGTTTTAAATCTAATGTGGGCAGCTACAGGAAGCCAGTGGAGGGAGCATAGGAATGTGGGAGAACTTGGGCATGTTAAAAGCAAGTTGTGCAGCTGCATCCTGGATTAGTTTCAGAGGTCAGATGATGCGTAGGGGCAGACCTGCCAGGAGCGAGTTGCAGTAGTTCAGTCTCGAAATGACAAGGGTTAAGGCACCAAACAAGCACCTGAGTGACCTCTGTGTATACAAATCCTCCTAACGTTGTAGAGGGAAATCAGAATGAGCTAATCTAGCCATGAGAAGCAAAAAAGGACAGTCCATGGTTATCCAAGGTTATGTGCAGTGACCAATGAGAAATCTGAGCGTTATACAGGGAGATCACAAGATCTTGGCATGGGGATGCAGCAGGGATGTATAGCAGTTCAATTTTGCTGGTATTAAGTTTCAGCTGATGAGATCCATGGTAAATCCATGATGAGATGTCTGCCAGTATAGCAGTAGCATGAATACCCATGTACAGTAAGGATATGACATCACCAAGAGAACATGTATGGAGGAAGAACTGAAGAGGACCCAACATTAAGCTTTGTGGGACACTATTGGAGATGTGGATCTCCTCCATGTCACCTGATATGACCATCTTTCCAGGTATCTCCAGGGACCTGTATGTGCCAATATCAGTAGACGAGTTCACAAGAGTGGTGGTTGATGTTTCCCTCTGAACATCTACCTCTTACGCTGGACAAAAAATCCTTGTTAAACTTCCACATAATGGAGGCTAGAATGAAAGTTTCAGAGTGTATGTGGTCAGTCTTTTTTTTGTAAGATTCTCTCTGCACCACAGAGTATCCACCTTTGTGGCATTTGACCCTGAACTATAAGAGATGGTCAAATTAAATCAAAAGAACAATGCCCACCTGCCTAGTTGTGAGTTAAGCCACTCTAGTGTGCATGCAGTGGTTGTTCAGGACCACAAAAGGGTGTGCAGCCAGTATATAGTTGGGTGGTGATGTTATAACCAGGGCCAGCCAGGAACTATTGATGATGGACTACTGATGAGGATGAATGGGGTCTTTTTCTAATGTGTGGCCCCTACCATCTCATAAAGGGGATCTGTAAGCCGAGTGATGGACCCCCTCTCCAATGGGTTCGCCATCTAGAGCATGAAATGAGATGGTTGAGTGTTTGCAGCCAGGAAAATGGCAGAAAAGGATAGTGAATGGTCATGGAATGGCAGCAGATTGTTATGGGCATGAGAATTTGTTGTTTGAAAATGGAAAATAAAGAAGGGCTTAACACAGTCTGTTAAGCTCCTGGGATGGCAAATATCGAAGGCATCTTTAATGGAGTTGCTTTGCCTTGTTCTCTGTTCCTCTTCTGACAATTTCAGCGCAGATCCAGCCATGTGTTTGAAAAATCTCTTAAAGGGAGATGTGTGAGGATGCTTTTATGCACTTATCTCCAACAGGTTGTCCAGTTTGACAGAGGTTTTGATGGTGGTCAACTTGACAAGCCAGGTCTTCTTGTACATCATCTCAGAGGGTGTTACGGAACAAAACTCCCCCCCACTACCCGTAACATATTACACAATAGGCTACACTGCAGTTAAAGATAACTGTAAAGTGAGAGGAGTCTGAAAAACCTAGTAACAATAAATAGGCTAAGATTTTTTCTATTCCTACGAGTTAATGTGATTATCGCTTTAAAGACCTTTCTAATGACAGTTTTCACTGCATGCGGTTACTGAGCTGCTTTTCCCACCTACAGCGAAGCTGGAGCCACTGAAGGTGAATTGTATGCACAAACTCATCTGCTGGTTCCTTTCGCTTTGGAGTGTTTTAACAGATGTGGTTCATTTGCCTCTGAAGGGGACATGTGTAATTAGGTTTTTCAACTAAACAAACAAAAAGCTCTCACTATGAAATCCTTCAGCCAAATAAAAAAAAAAAGAATTATTTGTCAACTCTTCTGTCTCCTGTTTGAGCTATTTGGAATACTTATAGAAAGGTTTATTAGATGGTTATAATGAGGGTGCTAATTTTTGTCATATTCAAGTGCGCACACGCGTGCGCTACCTTTCAGTACAGTTACTGTACATTTATGTACTTCCCCCTCATAAAGAGTATATGTTACAGGATACAACAGAATCCACAGTGCTGAATCTGTTGATTGACACATCTCCATCAGTTCAGCTATGGCGATGTGACAACCATCAAGCATCCTACTCACTACAATCTTACTAACATACTGCCACCATGTCTGGGCTGCGGGTGGGAGTGTGACATGTGAGAATAAATAAAGGCAGGCGAGTTTAAACAAACAGAGCTGGGAACAGGCTGTAATGGAGGAGGAGGCTGGCCCTCTGTAAACACGTCCAACTGCAGCCCAAAAGCAGCACCACCTCATGAATAAACACAAGGAACATGAGCTGAAACAAATAACAGCTGCATTTCCTCTTATTTATTCTTATCTCGCAACACTTGGCCTAGTTTTCCAAATTTGCCATTCACCATGAATGACCCTAAACATCTTTCGTTCCCCTCCAGACTCCTTGAGGGTAAAACCTTCAAGCTACATCCCAAACCACACACTATATGACTGAATAGCATGTCAAAATAGTACACCACCACAAACAGTATTTTGACATACCATTCGGTAGAGTAGTATACGGTTTGGGACGTAGCCTAGAAATGCTGAGATGAAGCAGTTTTGCACAGTTTACCATTGAAAAGCATACACAAGCTTTGCAGGGAACTATGGGAAAATAATTATTTAAGCACATGGAGCAAGAGGAGTCAGTTTCAACGTGTTTATTTGCGCATAAGTGGTTCTTAAAACACCTCTGACGGTACCTCTTCACAAGATTCATGTCTGCAAAACCCTCCACAGGCAAGCAGAATCAAATCAAAACATGGCTGTGCCGGATGTCATTACTGTGCATAAGTAAACATCCTATTTCAAAAAACCAGTGGGTTTCAACATTGCAAACTTCACACGAAGACGTACTGAGTGATGGGGATTAGTGGTTCAGAATTCAACCAGGTGCTTCAGTGAAAAACAAAACAGCTGACACTAAGTTGCAGTCATCTTTTTATAGTTTGGGCAACAACCAACGAGTTTTTCCATCGACTAGACATGACCACACAACTCAAACTGTTAATAATAAGGCATATGTGGCAGACTATGCAACTGAAAATCAAACTAGATCATTGGGAATGATGTACAATTCTGCAAGTGTATCTATGCAGTCATGTCTACAGCCGAAAGAGAAAAACAGTGTAGTTGGGTTACACATATTTCACAACACATGGTAGAAGTTTAAGAAGAAGTGAAATCACAGCCGAGTTATTGTAACTACAGAAGGCAGACATAACGTGAATGGATAAATCAGCCCACCCGTACCGACTGTACCTGACTCCAACGTGAAAATGAACAGTTCGGGAAAAATAGAGGTGGGCTTTGTAATCAGTGTGATTGTTTTCCACATTAACTCAAAAAATACATATAAACAAAAATACATTCATAAACAAGGCTTGCGAGCAGTACTCGATATCGACGAGATTCAACAGGTTTTCCCATTCCAACGTACCTCTTCAAAGCGCGGTCAGATTATCATTATATTATATTCTCTCTGCTTTCTTGTACATTTGGCACAAGATGTGACGATGAAGTCTTGACTGACGTGTAAAGACAAAGCTGCTGCGCTGCATGACTGCCTCAGAGATAAAAACACACCCTAACCACTTACACAGGCTGATAACACTGGTACCATGCCCTAACACACGCGCGCACACACATACGCACACACACTTCCCTGAGAACATCAAAAGACTGTTAAAATGACAGCTAATGGGAGCATTGTAACAGTTTCACCATTACTTATGAAAATTCAATGTAAAATAATAATAATAATAATAATAATTCCCCCCCCCAAAAAAATCGAACAATAAAACAATGTATAGAGAAATCAGTGCCATTTTGAAATGTTAAATTTTGGGAAAAGCTTTTTTTTAGCAGGGGGAACTTGTGTCAGCTTTGGAGGCCAAAACACTCCGAATACTCTGAGAACAACTTATTTAAAAAAAAATTATAAAAAGATAATCTGCCAATCATTCTTCAATGCCTTACAGTGATTCAGCATTATAGCTAGAAAGGTTTTGAAAAAAGAAATCTAGTTATCGTAAAAACAAAAGGTGAGTTCACATTTTCCACGAGCAGAAAAACACATCTATACAGGCTCTGAAGAGATATGTAGACACATTAAAAAGAGAAACAGATCTGAACATCAAAATGTTAACAATGTACTGTGGGCAAAGACACACGTCTACTGACAAAGTGACACAATAAAAGAATATATAACTATCAATTTCTGTGCAATTCAGGTCAACATCCTAAATACCACTTTCCCTTTTTTTTCTTTTATTTTTTTTAAAATTGCCATTCATTGGTCCATTTTTTTCTTTGTACATTTATATGTTTGAGTTTTTTGTTGATTTTGAATGTTCTTGTGGATAGTTGATAGGTGCTTATTTAAGCTTTTTAAGCGAATGCAACGCTCCAGTGTGTTTGTGATATGGTGGGACTGCAGGCTCTGTTCCCTGACCACTGAGCCCAGCTGACAAACCTCTTCACGGCTTGCTTCTGCTCGCTTTTGTTTTCCTCTTCCCACAAGGTCCGTCAACCACAAATGATATATTATATATAAAAAAATAAGCTATTGCGCATCCGAAAAAGTGCATCATAGATTTTTTTTTCTTAAAAATATTTCTTTCTTTGTTTTCTTCTTTCTTTCTTTGAATCCTGAAATCCCAGATTGGGGGGTGGGGGGGTGGAATCAGCCAATTGGGGCGGAGGTATACTGCACAGATACATGTGAAAAAGGAGGAGAGACGAACAGAAGACGAGGGGAGAGTGAGTCGGAGGAAAAGGGCATAGTGGCTCAATGACGCAACTATGCAATCACCATGGGAACATCGTCTGCGAAGCCGCCAATCATGGGGTCATCCTCGTCGTCCTCGCCTTTTGGAGGAGGAACAAAACGCCACATCAGTAAACGAAATACAAACCAAATTTGAAAATTCTAAAACTGTGTCATGAAAAAGTGTAATGAATGAATCGATTGCTTTCTGTAAGTAGAAACAGCCTGTAAACCATGACATGAATTGTAGATGTCTTGTGTGGGAGAGAATGAGTGTGAGCAGAGGGTGTACTGCTCTTACCAAGCTCATCTCCCGAGGAGAAGATGGCTGAGCCAAGGCGTGAGTTGTAGTGGCTGTTGGCGAAGGCGGTGAAGCTGTGCTGCAGGCGGCGGTGGCGCACGTACAGAGCAACGAGACCTCCGCACACACACAGCAACAGCACGAACAGAACCGGCACCACCACAGCTGCTGTGTCACCTGAATGGCCTGAACGAGCAGCTGAGTCACTGGGACCTGCAAAAAACAAAACCAAAAACACACAGTTTACACACACGTCCGATTCCAGGTTGATTCGTAGCATTTCCAGTTGACTGGAACTTCTTAATTATTGCCCTGATGGTGGAAATGGGCATTTTCAATGCTTGTGCTATTTTCTTATAGACACTTCCCTTTTTGTGAAGCTCAACAACCTTTTGCTGCACATCACAGCTATATTCCTTGGTCTTACCCATTGTTATGAATGACTAAGGGAATTTGGAGTATGTGTTCCCTCATATTTATACTCCTGGGAAACAGGAAGTCATGGTTGATTTCCTGTTCCTAGTCTCCCAGATGTACTAAATAAAATTGTAAACATATCAATGGGAATATATTTCAAATACATTTTTCTCATAAGGATTCATAAGGGTGCCAGTAATTGTTGCACACCTATATTTAACAAAGATATATATTTTATGTTGTGTCTGCAGTTGACATCCATGAGAGCAGAGAATTTTTGTGAACTTTTTGAACGATAGATTAAACAATAAAGACAATTTCAACTTCTTTGCTCAAATCTGTACATACAGCGTACACACACTCATTACCTTAACACAGAACAAGTAAACACAATAAACAATCAGTAAACAAACAGGGAATAATAAAGCGCTGACTAAATCTCTCTCATTTGGTCTCGCTTGGTTTCTCAGGCTGTAACATTAAGTGATGTATAAATCCCTCTCCTAAGATGATCTGCAGAAACTGTGAAACTCAAAATATTCCTTCCAAATACAGAGCGCCTCAACATGTGCATGTGAAATACCTAGGCATGAATGCCAGCTTGCCTTTACTTCATAAAAAACTTCAGACCTGTTTACAGACAGATTTAACCTTTCTGTATCCTGACTTTCTATATTCCGTTGTCCTGCTAATTGCAAGAAGAAAAATTGCAACATGAAATTTGCTGCTTTATTGTAAGTAACTGTAGTAACGTTACTACCCTTAACAAATGGAATTGGTATATAAAGAACTTCATTTATTATGGTTCATAATGGTGCAACTGTAACTTTTATGGAAAATAGTCGCCATATTTTGCTCTAAATTTTGAAGAACACCGTATTATAGCAAAAAGTAATGTCTGTTTTTTTATGGGGGGTTGTTTTAACTTTAGAAAACTAACTGGGAGGAGTTTAGAAATTTGTGTAAAGGATAATACATGGCTTGTTTGACTTAGAGCCAGAGAACCTCTGCGGAGTGCGTTAAAATTGTGTAACGCACACCTAGCTGTGGAGTATAATGATAAATGATGATGATGATGATAATAATAATAATAATAATAATAATAATAATAATAATAATAATAATAATAATTGATCACATATACATTACAGCACAGTGAAACTGTTTTCTTTGCATACCCCAGCATGTCAGGAAGCTGGGGTCAGAGCGCAGGGTCAGCTATGATACAGCGCCCCTAGAGCAGAGAGGGTAAAAGACCTTGCTCAAGGGCCCAACGGTGGCAGCTTGGCAGCGCCGGGGCTTGAACCCCCGACTTTCCTGTCAGTAACCCAGAGCCTTAACCGCAAAGCCACCACTGCCCCCATTATCCTGCTTATACCATGGTCACTTGCCGGCATTGACAAGTTAAAGATGTCATTGATGTTTGCAGTACAAAATTTGACTGAAAGGATAAAAATAACAGTTAATTTTCATTAGTTGTTTCATATACGGGTTGTTAAATCTAGAATTCTGTCCACTCTAAATCATACACAGAGATAAATTAGTGCAATAAGATTACATTTATTTGAATTAATTATAATAAATAGTTATTAGAGAGGAGAGAGAGAGAGAGAGAGAGAGAGAGAGAGAGAGAGAGAGAGAGAGAGAGAGAGAGAGAGAGAGAGCGCGCAAGTGTGAATTACCTGCATCTGCCGTGTCTCTACTAATAATGAAGATGTGACTTTAACTACTGAATGCAACTGTAACTGTATGTTACTATGGTTACAGTTGTTCATAGGCAGCGGTGATTAAACTGACTGGAACTACCTGTGAGCTCAATGGTTTGAGTGCACACCTTACAGCCAATCAGAATCGAGTATTCAGACAGACCATGGTATAATAATATAAAACCAGTGGACATTTGAAAACATCCAATAATATGGGAGATGTAAGTTAAGGCTAACTTTATTTTAAAAGGAAAGCAGCAGGCTGGAAATCAACTCAGGAAGTTAAAAGCTGGACGGTTTAAAGTTTTAAATTCCATCATGAAACCCGGATATCTAACTGAAATAACCCAATAATGAAACAAATAACCCAACTAAGTTCCACAATATGTGTAACCCACAATACACCCAATAAAGTGTACCAGTGGTTGGGTTAAAAGAACACCCCAAGATTTTTTTACTGTGTGTAAACTCTAAACTGTGGTATCTTGTCTTAATATAACAGCAGAACAACCCCCCCCCCCCCCCCCCAAAAAAAAAAATGTTTGTTAAATTCCCAGGTCTGGAAATGAGTGCCTTGAAATTCCTTATTTTTCCTCACACATTTTGCAAAATGTTAGTCGAGATGTCTGATCGCTCTAAACTGTTGGATGTTTATGCTCCACATTATTTGTTTTTGCTCCTGCTTACAGAGGCCAGGAAAGAGATTGGAGCAGATATTTTATTCAAGTTGCAGAAATGCGAGAACTTTGCCACACATGACCAAACAAATTCAGTACATATGCAACAATTTATGCATGGCACCTTTTCAAAGTACGCTCCATCAAGATAATCAAACTCAATACAAGAAACTAAAAAATGACGTGTCTCCTGCCTGTCTGTCTCTTCAAGTACACCAATTGATCCTAAAGCCTACATCACTGCACACAATAATAAAGAGCAGCAAGTTGAGGGCTGGCATGTTTGTGCATGTGTGAGCGTGTACCTGCTCCGGCACTCCCCAGCTCATCGTACAGCAACACCGCCGCTTCACCGCACAGTTGGCCGTTCACCAAGCAGCAAGCACGCACTGAGAATGTGTAGTTGTGGCCCACCAGCAGATTACTGATCCTGAAGAAGGTCTCTGTGGTGTTTCCCAGCGATGTTGTGGAGTTACTTACACTGTCGTACACGGACACTTCATAGCCCTGTTGATCACAGTCGCAGAAAGACTATTAGCATTGCAGGAATGAGGAGTCTGTATGGAGGGAGTAGGGTGTGTGTGAGGGCGGGTGAGGGTTCGTACACGACTCTCGTTGAAACTCCGCTCCTTCACGGCCAAGCTCTTCCAGAACAGGAACACATGGTCTTGCTCGGTGATGATCTTGAGAGCATCGGGTGGAGGTAGAGGAACTGTAGGAGAGACAGAGTAGAAGAAGAAGCCTTAATTTTTCCGCATAACCCAGCTTGTTACGAAGCAGGGGTCAGAGCACAGGGTCAGCTATTATACGTCGCTCATGGAGCAGAGATGGTTAAGGGCCTTGCTCAAGGGCAGCTTGGCGCTGCTGGAGCTTGAACCCAAACCTGCAGTTAAGCCACTGCCCCAGTGGTAGAGCAGATCTGTTATAATGGCAGCCTACATTACTTTTACTGTTCCTGTCAAATGATTCAGATTTCACTACCAGGCTGACTTAAAGAATAAGTATTAGGTAATAAGCACCTACAGATTCACAGCAACACCAGATATGATGCGTCTGTAAAATATCAAAAGGACCCACTCTCACTCTCTGGTCTGACCCTCTCGCAGACGGACCTCAAAGAAATGAAATCTCACCTCTCTCTGGTTGCTCGCTGCATGATGTGGCAACCAAGAGAGAACACCGCTCTCATCAGCAGTCTTTTTCTTACAGTCGGGCCTTGCTGCGAAGACAAATCCCACCCAGCAATATCGCATTTGCTTGGCTTCCCTTTTTGTGCAACTTTACTGGACAGCCAGACCTCCATGTGTGATAAAGTTGCCTGAATCGCATCACCAAGGTCTGATCCATGTATGCATGAAAACAAATGGTTCTAAACGCACTGCGCTACCATTTATTCAGAGCCAGACCAGGACAAACCCATCCACAAACTGCACGCAAGTGGACGCCTCATCTCAATGCATCGCTTTGCAATCATTCAAAACGCACAAAGGCTTAAGACAAGGATCTCAAGGCAGCATTTCTCTTGTATGTGCTATGAACTAAAGAACTTTGGACATTTGGGCAGGAAACAACAGTACTGTTTACGATTGTTGCGCATAGTTTTCAATGCTCAGTGAGAACATGCACACTTATAAGTGAGCTCTAGGACAGAGTGTTCGATTGCTCACATATACACACACGTACCCACTCACTATACACACGCACACACACACCTCTCTTTCTCCACTCATTCTCTCTCTCTCACACACACACACATTCTTTTCCTACATAGTTGATTATTGTTTCTTCATTTCACTGTGTTTTCAACTCATTTTTGTTGCCTTGTCTTGGTTATCACTTTGATAGTGCAAGAAGCCAAACTATTCAAAACTAATCCTTCAGAAACCAAAAGCCACTGATTAGTTCTTTCAGTTGAAAATCGAGGTTATAATAAGTTGGACTTACCATTTCTAATTAAACTTAAAAATGCTAAAATATAATGTGAACATATTTTATGAGATTGACTGTCTAATGAGACTGGTTAAATTTACAGTGAAGCAGGTAACATTTCTTGAGCTTCCTGTATAAACAGACCCATTTCCCCTACACTAAGGTGGGATTGATAGTCATGGAGCCTCTGCAGCATCAGGTCTGCAAAGAGAGTGACAGCTGGTGTTGAAGTTATGTCAAGTTCTAATAGAGTTTAAGACCTGGCTACCTGGGTTGACAGTGTTAATAATTAGACACTACAGTATTTTGGGATTTAAATGGTTCTGAGAACTGTGGCGGGCATGAGAACCATGTCCTATAGTGGCCTCTAATCGCTCTGGTGGGCTCTAATGTGCATTTAAGAGCTGTATTTGAATATAATAGGCATTGAGAGATGTTTTTGCTATCATTTGAAATTCCCCTATTGGCCCTGATCCATCATGGCCCCCTAATAATCTCCATCCTTGAATTGGCTATATCACTCTCCTCTCCACCAATAGCTGGTGTGTGGTGGGCATTCTGGCACACTATGGCTGCCGTCACATCATCCATTCAGGTGGATGCTACACACTGGTGGTGGTTGAGGAGACCACACCCCCTCCCCCTTTTGAGGGCCTAGAAAAGAGTTATATAAGGAATTATTATTATTATCATCATCATCATCATCATCATCATGGCTATTAAAAGGCATCCTGGGTACTAATAGGAACTGAGAGTTGTGATGAGTTATAATGGGTTCTGAGGGCCACACTGGGCTCCATCAGCCATCGAGTGGCGTTTTGGGCTCTATCTGGCAATGATAGACATTTAGGTGTTTATAGGCTTCCAGAGGCATGTTGGGCTCTAATGAGCATTGAGGGGCATGCTGGGTTCCTCTCAATATCCATCAGAGGCATGACGGGTTCTAATCGGTCATGAGAGGAGTGTTGGTTTTTAATAGGCATTAAGAGCCAGACTGGGCTTTAAGGGGCACTGAGAGATATTTTGAGCTGTAACAGTTATTTGGAGACATGCTAGGCTTGTATTGAAAGGTATGCTTGGCTCTCACTGAAAAGCATGTTGGGCTCTTACAAGCATTAAGTAGCATGTGAAGCTCCAATAGGCAGTGAGACTACACTGGGTTCCATTGGTGCTGAGAGTTATGCTGGGTCCAAACTGACTGAATGAGGGTCGTGTTGGGTTTTGAAGGTTGTTGTGTTTTGGGTACCTGTGTTAAGAGTGTAACTGGCCTCCTTGGTCATGTTGCGGAGTCGGACGGTGATACTGTAGCGACCGCCAGGCTCCAGTCCCTTAAGGCTGTACTCCACTGTGTTGTTCTGAGTGGTGACTTTATAATCACGCTCCGTCTTCCGCACCGTGTCCCTCAAATGCACTACATACGTCTGCACACAACCGAGACACCCAGCTATGATGCTACATGCTAACCACCAGCACACATTTACTTCCCTTCAATGTCAAAAATGATAGAGGTGTATTCATATTCTTACCAGAGGAGTGCTGGGGGAGTCGTATGGTGGCTGCCATTTCAGTATGGCCTGTATTTTATCCACTTGGACTTTATGCAGGTTGCGTGGAGGAAGCCTTTCGTTAGGGATCATCTTCACTACAGCCGATTCTGACGGAGGGCCCAGATACGGTGAGATCACCCGCACCTGTAAAACATACACTAACTCAACACCTCTGTGCATATGACATGCTATTTCAAGCATGCCTAAAATCCCAAGTGAGGGTAAGGGTACTCTCTTACAAGGAAGAGATACTGCTCATCGCTGTCCACGGTGACTGTTATGCTGGTGCTGGTGCTGTTCACACTGCGCGGCCGGCGGTAAAGATCCAGGAAGGAGGTGGCATAGAACACACCATACATCTATACACACACACACACACACACACACACACACACACAGTCATTACTACATATAGCTGTTCACATGGTGCAATTTTGACATTTTCTACTATATGATTTTTAAAAATCTACAGCTCCTAAACTAAAATAGGATCGTCATATATTTACATAAAGTTGAGGAGTTAAAGTATGTTGGACAAAATCTGATTTATCTAGGCTTTTTTTAGGGTCTTTGCCGGAATCTGACAGGTTTTCCCACGCCACCACACACATCATTCTACTGCACTGGGTTTTCATTTGTGTTGTCGTGGTAACTAGCTCGAAATATCTTCCTGGCCAAATAAAAAGCAGTGGCCTCAGCAGAAAGAGATGCACTTGCTTTCAGAGGCGAGATCTTAAAAAAAAAAGTCCTCGTTCTTTAAAAGGCTGAACCTAGGACTTGTAGAGATATCTTTAAATATATTGGCTATTTTATTAAGCGGAGATTATCCTAATAAGTAGTGAAGGGTTAGTGAATAAAACAACAGGAAGAAATAAAAACACACACATACATACATTACACACACACACACACACACATACACACATATACATATATATATATATATATATATATATATATATATATATATATATATATATATGTGTGTATGTGTATATATATATATACACACACACACACACACATATAAAAATACATGCATATATATATATATATATATATATATATATATCCCTTTCTTCTGGCCTATTCCTGATTCTAGACTATGATTTAACTATGATACTTCAGGATGATCATGTGACCTAAAAGAATAGCCCAAGCCAGTGCTGGGCAGCAGCTAATCGCAGTCCTTGGCAATGGCTATATTTACATGGCTTAATTTGAAAATATGAATTTGATCAGAGATATACCATTTCCATGGCTAAATAACAAATATAAAAAATTTTTAAAAAATACATAGAAGCAACAGAAAATCAGATTATTTAGCTTAAGCTGTTAAAAAAAAAAAAAAAAAAAGCAAGAAAAATCACTGTTTCTATAGCTGCAGCGCTCTTCCTTTCAATTTATTAAGCATGCAGAACTCTGCCTGCCGAGATACACTTGAAGAGAGACATGCAAAACCTGTGAACTTTGGACAACCCCACGGCTTCTCAGTTTTGTGCTGCTCTCATTGCTGAGCTTAGCGCGATGAAAAACAGCATCTCAATGTTTTGAAACTGAGGATTAAGTGAAAGCTGCTTTATGTGAATCAGCGCATACCCCAGAATTCTCTTTTTGCCGATATATGGAAAGCTCAAAAACAATATCTATAAGCTCCATGTGACAGAGGGGATTTGTGTTGCTTATATTCTCAAACGACATTTCTATAAAATTATTTGGCTCTAAGCAACACCACCAAGCTCTGCTTGTGCGTGGGCATGTTTTTAGATCTTGGTGGAGACCAAATGTCCCCACAAGAATAGGAAAATCTGACGGTTTTGCACTTTGATTTTTTGTTTAAAAAGAGCCAAAAGGTTTCCTATTGATTACTGAGGTTAAGGTTAGATTTAAATGTAGCACAGCATTAATAATCATGTCAATGGAAGGTTTTCACAAGGATTATAAATGTGTGTGTGTGTGTGTGTGTGTGTGTGTGTGTGTGTGTGTGTGTGTGTGTATACCTGTGCCTGGGGTCCAGTCCAGCTGCAGTCCACAGCGGTTTGATTGAGCGCCCGGGCTTTGAGCAGTGGTTGTGCAGGCTGTATTCCTACTGTCTCTAGGCGTGTCAGGGCAGTGGGACTGTCTCCATCAGTGGTATGTGCCCACACTGCCACCTCATACACCGTCCCCGCCGTCAGATTAGTGGCTGTTCGACATGGAGGAATGCATTAATATATACAGTGAGGGGAAAAAAGTATTTGATCCCCTGCTGATTTAGTACGTTTGCCCACTGACAAAGAAATGATCATTCTATAATTTTAATGGTAGATTTATTTGAACAGTGAGAGACAGAATAACAACAAGAAAATCCAGGAAAACGCGTGTCAAAAATGTTATAAATTGATTTGCATTTTAATGAGGGAAATATGTATTTGACCCCCTCTGCAAAACATGACTTGGTGGCAAAACCCTTGTTGGCAAGCACAGAGGTCAGACGTTTCTTGTAGTTGGCCACCAGGTTTGCACACATCTCAGGAGGGATTTTGTCGCACTCCTCTTTGCAGATCTTCTCCAAGTCATTAAGGTTTCGAGGCTGACGTCTGGCAACTCGAACCTTCAGCTCCCTCCACAGATTTTCTATGGGATTAAGGTCTGGAGACTGGCTAGGCCACTCCAGGACCTTAATGTGCTTCTTCTTGTGCCACTCCTTTGTTGCCTTGGCCGTGTGTTTTGGGTCATTGTCATGCTGGAATACCCATCCACGACCCATTTTCAATGCCCTGGCTGAGGGAAGGAGCTTCTCACCCAAGACTTGACGGTACATGGCCCCGTCCATCGTCCCTTTGATGCGGTGAAGTTGTCCTGTCCCCTTAGCAGAAAAACACCCCCAAAGCATAATGTTTCCACCTCCATGTTTGACTGTGAGGATGGTGTTCTTGGGGTCATAGGCAGCATTCCTCCTCCTCCAAACACGGCGAGTTGAGTTGATGCCAAAGAGCTCCATGTTGGTCTCATCT